>NW_007254531.1:1179-17439 GCF_000164805.1 Carlito syrichta | reverse complement strand
CAGGCGGGTCTCAAACCCGCAGGCTCAGGCAATCCACTCACCTCAGCCTCCCAAAGGCGCGGGATTATAGGTTGAGCCACCGAACCCGGCTGAACACTGATTTTAGATAGCAGTGAGATATTCCAAAGTACAATTCCAGAAGAACATCTTGTTGAATAAACTTTTAAAATAATTAAAGACATTCCAGGAAAACATTCCTGACCAAAATTTCTTCAATGTCCTCCAAAGGGTCTTCAGAATGAACAACTACGAGCAAGTCATCTTCTTTGGCTGCAATGACTCTCACAGTTGACAACCTTGGTGAAATTATCTTGTTTCCCTTTTATGTTAACTAGTTTATTGATTTATCTTATAATACTGGATACACTAACTTTCACAAATGGTAAAAGGTGAAAAATCTCGTAGTTCCTTATCTCTTATGAAAGATTTACCTGCCCTCAGAGATCCAAATTAAAAGCACAATCCCATTCACAATAGCCAAAAAAAAAGAACAGAAAAGAAATACCTCGGCATCTGCCTAACCAGAGAAGTGAAAGACCTTTACAATGAGAACTACAAAACACTGCTCAAAGAAATACAAGAAGACACAATCAAACTATAAGAATGTTAGAAAGCGCAGGAGACACCCTTATGGAAATTGGAACTGGCAACCAATTCCTATTCAGAACCCTAAATGCCCGTACCTTAAGAAATAAGATAGACAAGTGGAACCTCATGAAACTAACGAGCTTCTGCAAAGCAAAAGAAACTATCAGCCAAGCAGAGAGATAGCCCACAGAATGGGAAAAAATATTTGCCAACTGTATATCTGACAAAGGCCTAACATCTAGGATCTACAAGGAACTCAAATGTGCTGAAAGGAAAAAAACAAACAGTCCCATTAAAAAGTGGGCAAAAGACCTGAATAGACACTTCTCAAAAGAAGATATATAGGCAGCCAACAGACTCATGAAAAAGTGCTCAGCCTCACTCATCATCAGAGAAATGCAAATCAAAACCACATTGAGATATCACCTAATCCCAATAAGAATGGCTATCATTAATAAAACAAACTGCAACAGATGCTAGGCGAGGATGTGGAGAAAAAGGAATGCTTCTACACTGCTGATAGGAATGAAAACTAGTGAAACCTCTTTGGAAGACAGTGTGGTGATTTCTGAAAGAACTAGAAATTGACCTTCCATATGACCCAGCAAATCTCCTATAGGGAATATACCCGGAGGAGCTCAAATCACTCTATGAAAAAGATACCTGCATGCGTACGTTGGTTTTAGCTCTATTCACAATAGCAAAAACATGGAACCAACCATGTTGCCCATCGAAGCTGGACTGGATAAAAATAATGTGGTACATATACACAATAGTATATTATGCAGCCATAAAGAAGGACAAACGTGGACTTTGTAGCAACTTGGATGGATTTAGAGTCGCTCATACTCAGTGATCTATCACAGAAACAAGGAACAGAGTACCATATGTTCTCACTCATAAGCGGACCTTGAACAATTATAATACTATAAGAAAGCAATTGGCAGTAGTGGGAAACTGTCACGGGGGGGGTTGGGATTGGCAGTTGAGGGAAACTGCTAGGGGATGGAGGGGCATACTTCATTAACAAGAGCACCTGCATAATCAATGATTGTATACCTAATCCTGAATTGTACCCCACATCTTTATAATAAAAAAAAAGAAATATTTACCTGCCCTTTGTGGATAATTCTTACTCCTTTTTTCTTCCTTCCAGACTATGATTTCTATATGGATGGTCTTGTGGATATTTCCCTAACTTGTTGATTTGATATTTTCGATATGAATCAAATAAAATTAATGAGTGTTTCAGGAATATAAGTAAGGAAGCTCCACAGATAATATTCACATTTCTTTGATCTAGTTATGTTTACTATTGTGCTTCAGTTAGAAGTGGCTATAGGCTCTGAAAGAAATAGTAAAAATAAAACCTCCGCCTCACAACCCACACCCACACCCACACCCACACCCACACTCACACCAATGTGATGTTTAGACCAAAACACAATCAAGAAATAGTATAGATTTCTTTTTGTAAGAAAATGAGCATTGGTAAGATTTTCTGGGATACATTTTAAAAAATAATCTATAAAGACTTCCAAAGGTTGGCTATTAAGAAAGACTCATTCTATTGCAGGAAGCAAAATGGCAGAGTTTCTAATAATAATTAGGTAGTTGCAGCAAATATCTTATGTATATATCTACCTTTTTACCATGTTTCCGCCCTTGCTACACAGGCATTTTTATTCTATACTATCTTATCTTTTTCAACTCATTCCCCCCAATCTCTCTTCAGGAGGCTCCTGTTTTCTCTATAAAACTATGAAAAAGTCACATGATATTTTAATGGGGAAGAGCATTATTTAGCACATTCTTTGTAGTTCCTGGGCTAATAAAGAAACTTCACTAGGTCTATATATGTTAACCTAATAGTCTAAAGCAAAATGAGGTAGCTATTGAAGTTTGGGTTCTCCAGGAAGCAGACACTGAAATGAAGATTTGCATGCAAAAAAATATTGAGTAAGCACTTTTGAGATCAATACCCATGGAAGGGAAGGGAGAGAAGTAAAATTGGGCAGACGATTGAAGTCAAAGTATGACACCATCTCAAAGGAGGCCAAAGTAATTTGATGGGAGTCTGAAACTAGCATGCTTTTTCAGAGTTGTGCTGAGTTGAACCAAAAGGGCCAGGTCTTTGTTTCTCCAAGTTGATTGGTCACTATCTGTGGGTCACATAGAATGGGGGCTTGACCTTGGGCCCTCTCTGCTGAGGCAATCCCTGTAGAGGCTGTAGATAGGCTCAGACTTCTTGCCCTATAGCACTTCTAAAATTTGGTAGATTGGGTTCTACACTCTTCAGTGGGGGATCTGGGTGGTTTATTCCTGCATACACCTTGTTATTCTTAGTGATTCAGTAACAACTAAAGAACACAAAGAGTTCAGATTCATTTGTGAACAAATGTACCTAGTCCACCATGTTTTGTTTTAACTAAAAGCATACATAAACCATACTTGGGGGTCAGAATATTAGTTTTGTTTATTTTTTTCTTTGTGTAGGCAAATTACTATGTGTCTAGTGGTATTAGTTGCTTTATTATTGCTACCTGGAGAGTCTAATCAATAAACTAATAGTAAAGTGATCACATATCACTTGATAGCAGGCCTTGGAGAACTCTTGTCCAAGGATGAAAAGTAACAAAATCCAATGGACAACTATTGAATAATACCTTTTATTACCATATCCATAAGAACAGAGTGTTATTATTTGTTTTTGCATGTAGATGTGAACTTAAATTTACTTTTTAGCCCATTTCAACTAAGATCGACTGACAAAGTCCATGTCATTTGCAATGGGTAAATGGACATACATATTTAAGTGGAGATGTGTTTGATGGCTCAGGCTTTCTGAGAAGGAAAGAAAAATATTTCTGCAAGAAATATCCACAGAGGAGCTCCTGAGAGGTGTAAAAAGATGGGACCCGAATAGCTCGGATAGTCCAACAGAAAGCTTCTTTGCCAATGATGGAGTTTGACAATTGGAACTCCAGAGAGGCTGAGGGAGTTATTCATGAGAGTGTTCAACAGAAAGTACCAAATATGGCCCCTGAATAGACTCACCTTCCTGTATTTAATCCCTGATTCAAATGTTTAAAAGATATTAACATCAACTTCTTGTTGGTTCTCTCATCATGTTGTTACATATCCTTATAAATGAAGGGTGCCTGGCTGATTTGCTACATGATGGAGTCTCACGTAGAGGACCCGTGCAAAGTCTCAGTAAAAATGACACATTGAATATGCTTATTACTGGAAGGATAATCCATTGCAAAAACTGGACCATTTCCCTTCTAGCTGCACCATCAAAGATGGTCAGAACATCTAGGTTTTTCTAGCAATAATATTTTTTGAGCTCCCATGTTTATCTGTAAGCTCTCCTCTGCCACTGCAGGGTTTTTTTTTTTTCCTGCAGATATCAGCATATTCTTCACAACCTGCTGATTGCTCACATTAGCTTGTAGTATTCATCTCAAGTGCTCATCAAACACCGTTTGTCTCCTCTAAGCTACTGATTTTTTTAAATGCCTTTACCTTCCTCCCCAGGCTCTTAACTAAAGGTTTTCCTGTAAGACACTTTTTTTCAGTATATTGGACATCACACAACTATTTTGCTGCTTGGTTAGATTTCTTGAAGCTCTCTGGGAAGTCACTTGCCACTCTGTCATCAAAAGAGCTAGAGAAAGAAGTGGGGGACGGGAGATGCGACGGGCTTTTAGTCCCTGGGTTTTACAAGTAACTTTTTGATGAAGATCATAAGAAAATGATTAGAAGAGAACTGATAATGAGCAGTATCAAATTAAAATCAAATGGGCTTCTCTTATGACTTGCTAGTTGGAACAACAAAAATAACAGCAAATATTAATGCATTAAAAAGAAAGTCAGAAGAGGCTGCCAGGAACTTGGAAGAAGCAAATGTGGAATGAGTGCTGAAGCTAGTGAAAATGAACTTCTGGAACTAGGCCCAGGGTTCCTGGTGCACAGAAGGGGTGTCACCTAAAGAGTCAGGCCTGTCCTGCTCCTATGGCCCCACCTGCCCTGGTCTAAGGAGCATGGAGATGCTCCAAGTCCTAATGGCTGTTAACTCGCTGCACTGCTGCCACAAGACGAGAAGGGTGCACCATCGAGGGTCACTGTTGAGGTCTGATTTCTAGCTCCTTGCCTGCTGTTTCTTACTCTTTCCTTCTCATCTTTTAGCTGTTCCTCAGTTTGTGAGCACCATCCCAGAGCTGGTAGACAAAGACAGAGATAGAGGCATAGAAAAGGCCTGGACACTTCAAAGGGGTTCTGGAAAAGGCTTCCATAGGGCAGGCATCCGAATCAACCAGCTGGAGTTCTGTTTTGGTTCCCATATCCCAGACTAAGCGTGAGTTCATCTGGAAGTTGGGTCCTCTGGAGTCGCATGGTATTTGAAAAATTAATTTTCACACATTGTGTGTGTGTGTGTGTGTGCGCGCGCGCGCGCGCGCGCGCAAATGGAATACCAACAGAAAAGTTTTTAAATTTAGACATACTGGTTCCTATACCACTACCAAGTAGTGTCATTTGTAAGGACTTTTAAGGTGTTTGTCAATTCTCCTTTACTAGTGTATTTGGTTCTCATTAGGGGTTTGATAATTTGCAATTTACAATTTATGAGACAGAGAACTCAGAGATGTTAAGTGACTTGTCCAAGACCACACAGCTGGAAAAGTTTTCCAGCTTGGTGAAAAAGTTACTTGAGAACTTTTTGAGAACAGTTCTTTCCATTTCATTCATGTAAGGGACAAGGCTAAAGGGATTATAGGCCTGAATATCTGGAATGGTTTCAATTTAAACAATTAACTTTTCTTTCATACTAGTATCAAGGTATCAGACAATATGTGCCAACCTTCAAATTGGAGACTAGGATCATCTGGGCATTCTTAAAGGGGGAATGGTCTAAATGTGATCCCACTATGCAGGAGAAGAGAGAGGGTTCACTCGTGGTTGCCAGTTAAAGTTCAGGACACCCAGTGAAATTTGAATTTCAGATAAATGATGAATAATTGTTTAGTATGGATTTCCCCATGTGATATTTAGGATATACTTATACTAAAATATAAAGAGTCCTATATTTTTACTTATGACAGAGTTGATCTGGGTAACTCTAGTAAATGATGTTAACTTCAGCCTTTCTTTCTGGTGAGTATGGGAAATACTTTCTCTCTGGTCCTCTGGTGACAGGAGAGATGCCACTTCAAGTTGATTCTCCATCTGGATGTTCTGAGCCAACGCATACTCTTCTGCCCAGTCCACTTTGGAAAATGTATGAGTATGTTTCAGGTAACTGACTTCTCTTGAGAGCCTTAGCATCTCACCTTCCAGATCTTATTAACACTGTGCTCTAAGAGTAGTTACCACACTGGCAAGGAGATTAGACGTGTATGCTAGAGGCTTGGCTGGATGATCTCACCCATGCGTCTAAGAGTATTACACCTATATGCAACACACGCAACTCATGGGATGAAGTGCAAATCCACTTCATTTTTCTCTCACCATCCCCTGAAGAAAAGTGTTTAGAGAATGGCATTTTCTCCTGCTCCTTAAGAAGCTCTGAGCAGTCCATGACTTTACTGGTCATGCTTAAGAAATAACATGACTTAAAGGTACTTTACATCACCAGATACAGTATTGTTTCATAAAATTTAGAACGTTGATTACTATATAATAATTAAAACGTCAAAGATGTTTTGAAGTCAAAGTCTTTTCTCTTTGCTAGCTGGTGCTTTTTATAGATGGGAAGCTGAGGAAGTGGGGTATGGTCATCCTTCCCCCTCACACTTACTCACTTCTCCTTTTAGTTCTTGTTTCTGCTGGCTTTTGGGTTGAAGAGAGGGGAGGAAGCAGAGGACAGAGAGTAGAAAAGGCGGCTTTGTGTTCTTGGGCCCAGCTGATCTTTAAAGTTAATTAATTTTTATGAAGCATTTTTGTGGGTTCTTTGAAGGTCCCCCAACCCCATGCCATCATCAGACATTTCCCACCTGCTGTAGCCTTTTACAGGTGATGTGTTTCCTTTAATTTATCACTTAGTCCCTCACTTGACCCAGGAGTCGGTCAATATCTTTGTGGTCTCTCTGCTAAGTCTATTTACATCTCTGGGAGATCCCACTGGACAGAACCGAAGACAATCCTATACCAGGTCTTTCCAACTTTCTGGTCTGTGCATACCACTCTTATCTCCTTCCTCTGAATAATTACAATTCTAACCAAGCAGTGACCACTTTGCTCCACTGTAATAGTTGCTAAACCATTTCTAATCTTCCTCATTATTCATGTAGGGGCACAAATTAGGCTAATATATCCCCTAGCTGCAAGAAATGTTTTTGAAGTTCTTAGAAGGATTTTATTGAAACTTTTCTCACTAAGCTTAGGGTGAGAGCTTAACTCGCTTCCTCTACCTTTTCTCCTTGGGAGAGAGGAATGGAAACATATCAGAACTTATCTTCAAAAAATTTCTTCTAAAAACAAACAAACAAAAACAAATTTCTACAACCCTTTCAGAATAACAGTATGAGGAAGGGATTTCAGAGTTCTTTAAACAATCCTAGCTTTCCTGTTTGAAAGTTTTGTAGAGTGATCTCCAAGGAATGTAGTATGCGGTGTCTTATGCCTTAGCCAAAATTGAGAGTCACATTTTAACATCCAATTACTCTGGGAAAATGTGTACTGCCATTAAGAGAATACATATAATCAAAGACCACAGTGAGTCTATGGACCTCAAGCTAGTGTAGGGATTCTCAAGGGGGTTAGGGATATTTGACCAGGGCAAGACTATAAGTTCTTTATATTTCTAATAAGGAGGAGTGCTCTGAGCTCATAATTTCTCCTATGTAATGCGTGGGTTATTTTGAATGTAGAATGCACATATAATGAACCAAGCCACTTAAAAGCCCTCCTTTGAAAGTGCACTGCAAATCACTGCAAGAGCCTGAAGGGCTAAGAGAGTCACTTCCAGTCATGGCTTTCAAGAGCACTTATAATTCAAATGAGTTCTCAGAGCATTCTGAATTTCCCAAATAATACGTGCTATAAATGACTTGTTATGAAAAAAGTTGCCCAAGTCCAGTACATTTTAATCAATGAGTCAATATGCTTCTAAGGAATAATCATGGACCTCTGAGTACATTCTCAAGGAAGCTGCCAAGTACCATGGCCTTAACCAGCTAACATGTGGAATGACCTACCTCATTCCCTCATTGTTCAGAAACTCCAGTGAAGGATGCAAAATAGAAACATGACAACACTCACCATGAGAAGGCATTCTGGTCAACCACACTCCTTGCTCAGTTATCTCTTTGCTCAGTCATCTCCACTGAGAGGATTGGGTCTGGCCATCAACAGAAGTTCAATGCAGAGTTGACTCAGTCACAAGTCAACAAGATGACCACGACACCTGACCATCTTTTCTGAATCTCCTTCATTAGATTATTTTTTAATTGGTAAAAAGTAGGGGTCTATGTCAGGAAGTTTTTGGCACATGGCTTCTCGGCTTTCTTTTCTGTTTTTTTTTTTTTTTTAGAAAGCATGGCTCCTCAGTTTTCAGTGTTTGGATTCTGAGTTTCTTTTTCCCCATCACGAAATTAGAATAGTAATAGTACCTATTTCACAGGTTAGTTGGGAGAACTGAGTAAGTTAATAGGCAGATAGCTCAGGAAAATGCTTACTACATGTAAAATATGTATTTTTAACAATTAAATAGTCTATTATATTGATATGGCTCAAGTTTTCCATATTGAGTGATGTATAACCATCGCCTCTATTTTTGTGCACTTATACATGTCACAGATAATCCTACCACAAACATATTATCACTGCCCACATTTTACTGTATTTCCTTCCACTTTATATTTATGTATGTGTATTTTTAAAGAATTTGAATAATATTGAATTCACAGTGCGCATCCTATTTTTATGTAACATTATAATATAAATATTCATCACACCATTAACTATATTTCAAAACAAGTTCCTGATGGGCTTCATTTTCCTTCCTGTGGAAGTATCAACCTTTATTTAACTATTCCTCTGTTTGAGCATTTAAATTAAGTATTTTTAGATCATAAATAATGCTACAATGAACAAACTTAAATGATTCCCTGATGAAATTTCTCACTTTTTGTCCTTAAGACATATCTAGAAGAGTGTACAGACATTCGTAAGGCTCTTAATACATTACTAAATTACTTTCTAGAAAGTTTATTCCTCTGCTTTAGTTTTTTTTTATGAATATTGTTAAATTTATTTCCTCAACTAATTGCAAGGTCCAATTTTTTAAATTGTGAAAAACATATAACTTAAATTAACCATCTTAACCATTTTAAAATGCACAGTTCAGTAGTGTTAAATATATTCACATTGCTGTGTAACGCATCTTCAGAACTTTTCCATCTTGCAAAACTAAAGCTCCATACCTGTGAACAAGAACTCCCCAATCCTCTCTGCCCCAAGCTCCCAGAAACCACTATTCTACTTTCTGTTTCTATGAGTCTCACTACTCTGGATACTTCCCATAAGTAGTCATACAATATCTGTCTTTTTGTAACTGACTTATTTGTTAGCATAATCTGTTGCTATAATTGTATCTTTTCATACTGTCTGATAATCCTCTTAAGAAAGAATATTGTCTATAGGCTGTTTGACCTGACAGGAGACAGTTATTAATGTTGTGGGTTCCTGTGTATTGTGGCAGCTGTTTGGATCAGAGGTATGTTTATTTTCTCTGATTATACTGAGTGTGTCATCGTTATGTGCATGTTGCTACCAAAAGAGAACCTATCACCAGGGGGAAAGAAGAAGGGTAGGAAGAAGGGAAATACAAGGAAATTAAAGTATTTCCAGATGCCGAGAAGATGACAAATGGACATGGGTTTTTTGATTCTTCCCACAAAACCAACACTGACAGAACGACAGAGATGAAAGGACAGCTTAGATCTAAGACACTAATATTTAAAAAGTGTATCACCTAGGGAAGATTAGATGGGAAGTGTTAGAATATGGTACGTGTGTTTCCTGGTAGGTGACTGTGGTAGGGGAGGGAGTTACTGGATCTAGAGGAAGACGGTGATGCAGGCCCTGCGTTATGCTCATGTTTTTCTGTATGTTGCTAGGAATAATCTCTGCTTCCACACCAGAACCTTAAAATGACTTAAAATGACACAACAAAGAACACAACAACCAGAAAAGAAAGATAACACACTGAACAGCACATACAACCTAAAGCAAAATTACTGGGCAGATAGACCAAAAGTATAAATGAAGCATAATAAATAAATAAATAGAAATGTGGAGAAGATAACCAATATGAGCTGAGAACAATAAGCCGTAAGATATATCTAGTAGGCATATTAACTACAGATGAAATAATATTTGAAATTAAGAACACAGAGGATGGAATAAATAGATAAATATTACTGAAAAATAACCAGTAATCTGGGAAACAGATATAGAAACAGCTTCAGATTACATCAGGAAAGGATAAAGAGAAAATAGAAAAGAAAGACTAAGAAATGTGGCAGATAGAGAAGAGTAAGAATAAGAATGGTATCAGAGAAATAAGACAATGGAGTAATGTTTTGAAAAGGTGAAACAAAGAAAACTAAGAAATCAGCAGAAGTGACCATAACAGAATGGGGAAAAGAAGGACATTTTAGTGGCATTATCATCTATATAGAGAAGAATGAACTGCACCACTTCCTAATGTCAGCCATAGAACCAATGTAAAAGTAAAACTATACGTCTAAAAGAGGAAAGTGTTTAAGAACATCTTTGTGACTTAAATATGAGAAAAAAATCCAAAAAACTCAAAAGCATAAATCAAAAAGTTTAAAAATTGATTATCTGATTGCCTCAAAATTAGAAGTTAATGCCCAATAAAGGATACCATGGAAAAAAAAATCAACAGAGAGATAAGAGTTTGATGCTCAAACTCATTAGTCTTATAGACATGGAAATTCAAATAGTAAGATATTTGTTATGCTCAGAAACTGGAAAGTTGAGTAATGCCTAGTGTTGGTGAGAATGGGGGTCTGCAGGCCATGGAAGTCCTCTTATGTTATCAATGGGAGTGAGGGCTGTTGCTGCCAATCTGGAGGTCAGCCCAGCAACTCCACCTCTGGGTATACATCAAAGAAATTCTTACACAGTTCTGTAGGGAACACACAAAAGGATGTGTGTGGTAGTACAAGGCTGGAGTAGGTGTCTGACATGGAAAAATGGCCAAGTCAGATTCCACATTATGAAATCCCAGAGAGCAGTGAGCTACAATGGCTCACCCAGTAGCAAGGATGGAACTTGAAAACATCATGGTAAGCAAAGTAAAAAGGGGGGAAAAAAGAAAAAGGAAAGGAAAGGAAAACAGACAGAAAAGGATAAGAGAAAAGGGTAAGTTCTAGCACAACCATATTTGTGTAAGTTAAAACCATGAAATAAAACAAAAATATTTTCAAATACATGATCATATCAAACATAGGAATGTTTGCTTATGGAGTGGGAGCAGTGTGGGGAATGGGAGTTGGCTATGAGAGATAAGACGAAATTGAATAATGAATTAAGTTAGATGTTCCTTTCATAGACCAAAGATAATATGAGTCAAGGAATCAGGAGTCCCAGACTCAACTCTCTGCATCGACAGACAGACAGACAGATAAATGAATGGGAGGCAGTATTTACTGAGACAGCCAACACTTTACAGACCCTGTGCTAAGTGCTTTATATCCAGCAATTCATTTACTTCTTATGATCAGCTGCAGGAGAAATATAAGGAAATGATGAAAGAATGGTTCATGGAGAGGGCACAATGTGGTAGGTGGGGTCTTATTGTAAGGTTGGGGGGCACCCTATCTTCAAATACCCACAGTCTTGACACTGTTCCCAAATGCCTGGCTGAAATCTCTTCCCAGCGATGGCAGCGCTGGCCCAAAGAAAAGCACGTGGATAAACATGTGTCTTGTGCCGTGGTTCGGCTACTGCTCCTTCTGAGGGTTGTACTACCTTGTGCCTCACCGCAGGCCTTGTACATGAGGCAAAGGAGGGCCAGCCGTGTGTACACAGCATCAGAAAGTGGCTTCTTCCAGTCTTTGTGAAAGATGCCAGATGCCTCCCATTGTGTCTGTTACAAACAAGCTGATACGATGAAATATTTAAAATGTGGCCACGCTGATCCATGCTCCAAAGAAAAGACTGCTCTCAGAAAAAAATAAAATAAATATAAAGGAGCTGAGAAATAGCTCTTCGTATGAAAGCAAAATACTAACACAAAGCCAATTTCAGCTTAAGGAAAGAGACCACCTCTTGGAGGGTGAGTTGCATGCCTGCAGGCGTCATTCCAACAAAGTGAGTCTCGACCTGAAGCATGTGGTCTTAATAAACTTTATTCCATATTCCTTAGATTACTATTAAAATAGGGTTACAAAAAGCGCTTCTTATTGACACAGGGACTATTGCAAGTAATTATAAGAAAAAACAATAATGTCTGCCTTTGTTATGAGGGTGGTTTACAAATAGCAGTAAATGCCATCGTGCCAATATTTGCAGTGGGCGACCAGTCACTAGAGAGTTCGAGACACAAGTCAAATTTTGCAAGTGGAAAAAGAAAATGGCAGTGCCTCCTGTTATCAGTACTTCTACTTCATAACACGGGTAAACACCAGAGCCTCATCCTAAGAAAGGAAAGATTAAACCGGAGCTCCTTTTCAATCTGCCATGAGAGACTCAAGGTGTCAGAATTAAGTCCTGCAGGTCACAGCGTGAGATGAGGATAATGTGCAGAGACAACGCAGGCATCAATATTCCAAAAAGCAACTCGATAATTGTTTCATATCACATCTAACACACAATGATAAAGAATGTCAGAGTAATTACTCCTCGGGTACCCAGGACTGCCACCCTGCAATTATCATTGCGGCCTGGGCGCGTTTGTGTGTGCTTGTGTGTCTCTCTCACTGCTGCTATATTACCTCCTTGTAGATATGTCACTCAGATTGGTGGATTTAGCTCTGGGGGGCACAAGGGTTCCTTCTGAACTACAGAGATTGAAGTGCACCAATTTCATATTTGCTTCTTACTGGTAAAAGCTCGAACCCATTTGACAAAGACTGACAAGAAGAAAGAGCTTTGAAAAATGAACTTAGGACTGTAAGTAGACTTGGGATGTTTTCAACACTCTCTGGTTATTCCAGCATATTTTATTCCTGAGACAGTAAATAATGAAGACAATTGAGACAAAGCTTCTAAATAATGTTTTCAGCTTTGCTGTGAGAATAGAAATAAAACTTGAGAGAATTAGGGAGTCTTCATTTACTTCATTCTCTTGTCTTCATACTTTTCTGGGAGGGGATCACAACACCTATAGAACTCATTACTGAGAGCTTCTAGACAATGGAAAGATCAACAAGGGGAGAATCCTTTATGACTATAAGCTTTAAATTAGCATCTCCAGGCCAGTCAGAGAAGGCAGGAGAAAACATGATCAGAACTGGTGGCCACGTCTGTCATTATGCTGCAGGTCTTCTTGCCTAATTTCAGACTAAAAGCCAACCCTATCTCTCCTATAAAGGCCAGCAGAAACATGTAATTCCTGGCAATACTCACCTCTTTCCTGAGACAACAGATGGCTGTCAATCAAAACACTGACCCATATTTGCAAGTCTTGAATCTCTCCTAATAATAGTCATGATTACTTATTGAGTAGTTACTATGCGCTGTGTACCAGGCATTGAAGTACTTGACACGTATTTACACATATTATCTCACTTAATTCTCAGCCACTCTATAAGGTATCATGATTATTCCCATTTTATAGGTAAAAACACTAAAACATGGGAAGGTTTAGCAAACTAGGCAAAACTTCATAGCCACTAAGTAGCAATGTCAGGATTTAAACCTCAGAAGTCACACTTGAGAGATCTCATACTTGACCTTCTTGACCGTGATGAGCTTCTTATGACAACAACGGTTAATCAACTGACAGCTGACAACTGACAATCAATTGACAAAAATCTGATTATCTTTCAAACATTCACTGAATGCTTTATAACTCATAGCCTGAATGCTGTACCATTCAATGAATGCACTTTGGTCTAAATCTGCAATTCATATTATGTTTTTTAAGAGAGGGGTGGGGAAGGGGTTTGGGAGTGAGTCAGATTACACAGCGCCTACAGACAAATGGAAGTTTAGTTTAATTTCCTGTCATACAGATAATTAGGCACCAAATAGGTCCCTAAGGTAATTAAAAACATAATAAACCTAATGAAACATGGGTTGCATCCTGGTTAAAGAGGAAAAGATAAAAGTCATAAATCACTAGCAAATCATGAATTTCCTCAACAGGTGGACTGTACTTGTTTTTGTTTGTTTGTTTAAAGTACTGGCATTCCTCAGAATCAGGAGTTGAGCGACACTCGGGCTGTGAATAAGCTCAGCTTCACTGTAAGCAACAACACATCTGTTATTACTTCCTCACAGGACAGAATGGACAGTGACAGGTCCTGAAGGTAAAGGAATTGAGTGCCATGTCAGGTTCCTGTCATGTTGGTGCTGACTGGCCTCCAAAGGAGTAGAGGGATTGCCTGGGAGGCATCTGAGAGGAGGAGTCTTGTTGCCCATCCACATTTTCTTGAGGTCAGGGAAAAATCCCAGGAACAGGGAGACTGGAAGCTCACATCATCGCTTTCCCTGTTCTTACTTGGACCTGACCATGCCAGCTTCCCAGCTGGTGACCACAATTCTCCCTGCCTGAGGTTTAGGAAGAACACATCTGGGAGGCAGGGCTCAAAGTCTCTTAGCTACAAAAGACCATCAATCCTCCACTATCTTGCCTGTCTGAACTGGGGGAAAAAAAATCAATTTCCTGTAAAAGAAAATAGTTAAAAATCTCATCATAAAATCAATTTTATGATCTAAATTGCTAATTAAAAACTCATGTTGACTATACCAGAAAACAAGGACTCAGATTAAATAATGATGAACAGAAAATACACATATGATAAATGAAATGTCCGATAATACTACTCCATGACACTGGAAGCTTGATAAACAGAAACAGTTCCAGGATTGGAGGTGAAGGCCAGGGTTTGAATTCCAGCTGAGCCAGTCACTGCTGTGCAATCATAAGAAAGATATCTAATCTCTCCGGGTCTTTGTTTTCTTCAGCTTTAAAATAGAGATATGAATTCTTGCCTCACAGATTTTTATGAAGATTTAAAAAGTCAACACCTGTGGATATGTCTAGCATGCAGCCTGGCACATAGTGGCTAGGTATAAATGAATCCAAAGCAGTGCTGAAAGTAATAATATTAATAATGCAAATGATCACAGGTTTCATATTTTATCCCTTTATCAAGAATTAAAATGTTAACTTTATAATATATAAGTATCGGAGGCTGTTTCTGGATTTTTTTAAACATCTATTCATAATCTCATGTCACAATATTTAAATTATTATGGCTTTACAGTATGTTTCTTTCCTTCTTTTTGAGTTTGGTTCTCACTCTGTCATGTAGGCTAGAGTGCAGTGGCATGATCACAGCTCACCACAGTCTCAACTTCCTGGACTCAGGCAATCCTTGCACCTCAAACTCCCAAGGAGCTGGAATTATAGGCACATATCACCATGCTTAGCTATGTTTTTAATTTCTTGTGGTGACAAGGTCTTGCTATGTTGCCCTGGCTGGTCTTGAACTCCTGGACTTATGCAATCCTCTCACCTTGGCCTCCCAAAGTGCTGAGATCACTGTATGTTTTAATATTTGTTGATGTTAGTCCTTTCTCATTGCTTCTGTAGAATTTTTCTGGCTAAACTTGTGATTTTAGTTTTCCTTGTGCACTCTAGAAAACATATATTTAGGTCAAAAATGTATGTTGGCACTAAAAAGAAATGAGTTGTCAAGTCATGAAAAGATAAGGAGTAACCTTAAATGCATATTCCTTACTGAAAGAAGCCAATCTCAGCAGGCTACATGTTGTGTAGTTCCAACTATCTGGCTTTCTGGAAGAAGTGAAACTATGGAGATGGGAAAAAGATCAGTGATTGTCAGGGATTGATGGAAGGGTTGGACAAAAGGCAAAGCACAGAGGATCTTTAGAGCAGTGCAATACTCTGTATAATACTGTAATGGCAGCTACATATCACTAGGCATTTGTCCAAGTCATAGAATGTACAAAACCATGCTTGAATCCTAATGTAAACTATGGATTGTGGTTATGATGTGTCAGTGTAAGTTCATCAGCTGTAACAAGTGTACCACTCTGATGGGGGATACTGATTACAAGGGAGGTTGTGCTTGGTAAGGATGGGGTAATATAGGAAACCTCTGTACCTTTCTCTCAGTTTTGCTGTGAAAATAAAACCACTCTTAAAAAAAACTAGCAATAAAATTTTTAAAAATCATGTTGATATTTTACTAGAATCATATTAAATTTATTTTTTATTTAAAGAAAATTAACATATGAAGTTAAGCTTTGCCATTTAAGAACTGTATCATTCATTGGTTTAAGGCTTTCTTTGTGATCTTTGGGTGGGGTGTTTAAAGTTTTTTAAAGTGTAGATTTTGCATATTTTAAAATTATAGTTCATTCTTTGATATATATATATTTTATTGGAGCTTCTCTTTCCATTTTGCATTCTCTTTGCTTATTGCATGTACAGGAAGTTTACTA
>NW_007254531.1:0-1159 GCF_000164805.1 Carlito syrichta | reverse complement strand
TACAAATATGTTTAAGATTGGTGGTCATATAGAATTTGGGAGCATGTTAGAAGAACTAGAGAAAGTAAAATATTTTCTAAACTCCCCTCTGCACAAAAACAAAAGCAAAGCAGGAAAAGGCAAACAAGCTACTTCATATAGGCTGAAGAGAAAAATACAAATATGGTTTCACAAGTTAGTCATACAGACCTAATGAGTAAATTTATTTTCACAACCAGTATTATTTAATAAAGGAAAAGAAGCTAATTCTTGCTGTATAAAATAGTATTTTTTTTTTCATTAATCAGTATTTTTTATTATGGTTTTGTGGGGTACAGTTAAGGGTTAAGTGTACAATGACGTTTCATTCAGGCACCCTGTAGATAAGAAGTGTTTTCCCATCCCCCGACAGATATTTGCTACTGTTAATCCCATCCTCCTCCCCCCCATAGTTTCCCAGTACCATCCGTCATTTTCTCATAGTATTGCATTGGATGTTCAAGGTCCATTATATGAGTGAGAACATGTGATATTCGGATTTTTGTTATTGTGAGAGGTCACTCAGTATTATAGACTCTAGTTCCATCCAGGTTGCAGCGAAATTCATGATTTTGTTCTTTTTTATGGCTGCGTAGTATTCCATCGTGTATATGTACCACATTTTTTTAATCCAGTCCTCTTTTGATGGGCAGCATGGTTGTTTCCAGGTTCTTGCTATTGTGAACAATGCTGCGATAAACATACGTGTGCAGGTATCTTTTTTATAGAGTGATTTGTGTTCTTCAGGGTATATTCCCAGTAGGGGGATTGCAGGGTCATATGGAAGGTCAATTTTTAGAGCTTTTAGGAATCGCCACACTGCTTTCCACAGAGGTTGCACTAGTTTACACTCCCACCAACAGTGTAGAAGTGTTCCCTTTTCACCACACCCTCTCCAGCAGCTGTTATTTTTTGAGTTGTTGATAATTGCCATTCTGACTGGAGTTAGGTGGTATCTCAGTGTGGTTTTGATTTGCGTCTCCCTGATGATTAGTGAGGTTGAGCATTTCTTCATGTGTTTGTTGGCTGCTCGAATGTCTTCTTTTGTGAAGTGTCTGTTCATGTCTTTTGCCCATTTTATAATGGGGTTGTTTGTTTTCTTCTTTTCAGTACGCTTCAGTTCCTTGTAGATCCAGGATGG
>NW_007254530.1:1724-3398 GCF_000164805.1 Carlito syrichta | reverse complement strand
AAATCGAGTCAGGTGTGGTGGATCCCAGAGTCAGGTGCTCGGGAGGCCAAGGTGGAACACTCAGCTCTGCAGTTCATGGCCCTGGAAGCCAGAATCATGCTGCTGTGCCCCAGCCTGGTCATCGGAGACTCCAGTGACAAAAAAGACACCTCCAATGTGTGTCACGACAGGCGTTCATGGATCCCCAGGGAAAGGTTTGTGTGGCCGTGGGATGATGGAGTGATCAGGAGTGAAAAGGTCCCTCCCCCCACCAGAAACAGGCAGACTGGGCGACTGGAACCTGGGCTGGCTGCAGCATTGCCAGAACTCCTTGTTTGCTTTGTGCCTGATGGCTGCCATAACTCAGGGCAGTCTTTTCCTCGAGCTCACACATGTCTTTGCTGTGGGGAGTGAGTGTGAAGGGTGCAGGCAGGACTTCTGGGATGCGTGGCCGAAGACCTGGGACAGACATGCCTGGAAGTCAGCTTTGAAACCACCTGCAAAGACAGGCAGGAAAGTGCTTTTTCCTCTCCCATCTCTGAGGGTGACACCTTGCCCTAGGTGGCAGGGTGGTGGTCGTGGCAGTGGTGATTATTATTATTTGGAGAGGGAATCCTGCTCTGTCACCCCAGCCTTAGCACAGGGGCATGCTCACGGACTCTGGGGATTCCACCTGCCCTGCTCACGTGATCTTCCCGTCTTGGCCCACTGAGTGGAACCCCAACCCTGCACCACCATGCCTGGCTTACCTTTGGATTTATTTTTGATGGCCAAGACAAGGTCTCACCCTATGTCCTGGGCTGGTGTCAAACCCATAGGTCAGACCGTCCACTTGCCTGAGCCTCTGAAGGACTGGTATGCCTGCCTGAGTCCCTCAGACCGGCCTGTGGTTGTTGTTGTGGTTGGTATTATTCTGACTCGGAGTCCATTCTGTTGCCCAGGCCGGAGTTCAGGGGCACATGCTCAGCCACCACAGCCTCCTCCAGCTGAGCTCTGGCAATCCTCCCAGAGCATCCTCCTTAGTGGCAGAAAGGAAGGCCTGTGCCACCAGGCTCGGCTCATTTTTTTGGCTTCTTGTAGAGACGTGGTCTGGGCAAGCTGCCCAGGCTCGTCTTGAACCCAGGGTCTCAGGCTGTCCTCTTGCCTCAGCCTCCAGAGCACCTGGATGAGATGTGAGCCCTTTTGACTGGCCTCCTCACCCCTCTTGGGGCCCCATAACGAGGTCTGCTTCCTTCTGATGACCTGCTACCTCGGAGAGGGCCGCTAGAGTATCCTGCCGGGACCTCCGTGGGGGGACCACCTGGTGTGTGGGCGTGTCTCCGCCGGGGCTCTCACCCCTCCTCCAGCCTTATTCCTCAGGGTGGAACCACTCGCTTCTCCCAGGGGCCGCCTCACAGAAAGGGAGGGTGTGACTCTCAAACCTTCATGGGGGCAGGTATGGCAGTGTGACTCATGCATGTCTCCTTAGCATTCGGGGAGGCAGAAACGGGAAGATGGCCAGAGCCCAGTAGTTCCAGGCCAGGCTGGGCACCATAGCAAGACCCCACCTCGATCCCAAGCAAAACCCAGAAAACCTTGGAGGGCAGACCTCAGCAAGAGGATCACCTCCAGCCCAGAGTTCAAGACCAGGCAGGAGACCAGGATGTCGATGAAATGAAAGCCTGTGATTGCAGGAGTTTGGGAGACCATGCCAAG
>NW_007254530.1:0-696 GCF_000164805.1 Carlito syrichta | reverse complement strand
TTTGGGAGGCCGAGGACAGCGTCCGGCCTGATCCCATGGGCCGAGACCTGCCTGGGCACCTCAGCAAGACTAGTGTTTACTCTCCATCCCAAATGAGCTGGGAGTGGTTGTGTGTTCCCGTTGTTCCAGCTCCGCGGAAGGCAATGGAAAGGCTCACGAGAGCCCAGTGGGCCAAGGCTGCGGTGGCTGGAAGTGAGTCACCACCCTCCAACCTGGGCAACGGATTGAGACTCAGAATCAAGGAAAAAAATGAAAAAAAGGAAAAAAAGAATAGCATCCATTTGTGAATGGATTTGGGATAATCGTGAACAGATATCATTTTGGAAGGAGGTCCCAGCCTAGGTCCTAGAGTTCCTGAAAGATGGTGCATCGGGAATCAGGCTGTGACTTTGGGAGACTGAGGTGGGGGACCGTTGAAGCCCGGGAATTCCAGACCAGCCTGTACCATGTAATGTGATCTTATCGCTCCCCAGAACACAAACACTGTAGTCATGCATGGTGGCACCTGCAGCCCCGGCTGCATGGGATGTGGTGTCCTTCATCCCAGGGTGTTCCTTTGCATCGCCCCTACTGACAGAATGTGTGATTCCAGGTCAGGCACCATGGCTCATGGCCATCAGACCCGTTCCCTGGGATGCCGAGGTGAGAGGCTGCCTGACCCCAGGGTTTGGAGACAAGCCTGGGCGACATTGACAG
>NW_007254529.1:1754-4254 GCF_000164805.1 Carlito syrichta | reverse complement strand
TAGAGTCGAGGTCTTGCAATGGTTCCCAGACTGGTGTCAAGCATGTGGGCTTGGTCATCCTCTCACCTTGGCCTCCCAGAGCATTGGGATGACAGGCATGAGCCCTTGCACCCAACCTCTAAACCCCTCTTGGGGCCCCACCATGAGGCCCTCTCCCTTCTGACGACCTGGGATCATGGAGAGGGCAACCAGAGTCACCCGCCAAGACCTCCTGGATGGGAAGGCATGGAGCATGGGTGTGTTGTGTCTTCACCTCGGCTACCCGCCCCTACTCCCCCCTTGTTCACCAGGGTGGACCCGCTCACTTCTCCCAGTGGCTGCCTTGGGAAAAGGAAGGGCTTGACTCTCAAAACTTCAGGGGGCAGGGACGGCTGGGAGATTCAAGCCCGTCTCCTCAGCACTCAGGAGGCCAAGACAGGAATACGTTCGAAGCCAGGAGTTCCAGACCAGGCTGGATACCATAGCAAGCCCACACCTCGACCCCAAGAAAAACCCAGAAAACCATGGTTGTGGGCAGGCCGCGGCAGGAGGATCGCCTCTGGCTCAGTGTTCAAGACCAAGCAGGAGACCAGAATAACCATCAAATGGAAAACCTGTGATCGCAGAAGTTTGGGAGGTCCAGGACGAGAGGAAGGCCTGAGTTGGGTGGTTTGAGTGCATCCTATGCAGCCTAATGAGGAAAGAAAAAGAAGGAAAGAAAGAAAGAAAGAAAGAAAGAAAGAAAGAAAGAAAGAAAGAAAGAAAGAAAGAAAGAAAGAAAGAAGAAAGGAAGGAAGGAGGAAGGAAGGAAAGAAAGAAAGAAAGAAAGAAAGAAAGAAAGAAAAAAAGAAAAAAGAAAGAAAGAAAAAAGAAAGGAAGGAAGGAAGGAAAGAAAGAAAGAAAGATAGAAAAAAGAAAGGAAGGAAGGAAGGAGAAAGGACGGAAGGAAAGAAAGAAAGAAAGAAAGAAAGAAAGAAAGAAAGAAAGAAAGAAAGAAAGAAAGGAAAGAAATCCATTCTTCTGCAAACCTTCTACCCTCAGTTTTTACCCCCCGTTCCCCCACATGGCAAGGTCCCTCAAGCTCTGACCTTCCATCCCCAAACACCCCAATGGCTGCCCCCCAATTTTTCTGTGGGAGTTCCCAAGGTTCCCTGCCCGGGTTCCTGCCCGCTCACCTCTCAAAGGTGTGAAATGTGCCCCAGGCAGGCTGACCCTCTGACTCTGCAATGAGGACCTCACCCAAGAACAGCCAGGGGCAGATTTCTCACCCGGGGACATTTCTTTCCTCCCAATCCCATTTTTAGAGGCTCTAACGCCAGTCACCCTCTGAGCACACCCTGTGCAGTTGATAATCTGTATATGATTCTGATGTTTTTAGGGACAGGGTCTGGCTATGTGGCCCAAGCTGGTGCCCGAAGAGATGACCGTCATTCACCACCAGCCTTGAAATCGCGGGCTCCGGTGATCCTCCACCTCAGCATACAGAGTGGCCAGGATGATGGGCACCATGCCCTCATACCTCCTGTTTGGATGGGTGTGGAGATGGGGTCTCCCTGCATGGCACAGGCTGGCCTTGAGCTCCTGGGTTACAGCCATCCTCCAGCCTCAGCCTCTCAGAACACTGGAATTCCAGGTGTGGGCTGCCATGGCCCACCTTCTGGTTTGTTTTTGATGAAGGATCGAGGTCTGTCTTGGGGCCTCAACCTCCTCATCCTAGTGCTTTGGGAGGCTGATGCCAGTGGCTGGCCCCAGCCTGAGACATGCCCGGACAACTTGATGAGACCTCATCCCTCTCCTCTATCCCAAATGAGCCGGAAGTTGTGGCACGCACCTGTCATTCTGTATCCTCTGAAGCCCAAGGCAGGGCAGCTCACCAGAGCCTGGCATGCCAAGACTGTGGTGACTGGGAGCGAGCCACCAGCCTTCAGCCTGGGCAGTGGAGTGAAACTCTGCCTCAATAAAAAAAAAGAATGAAAAGAAGAGCATCCATTTGTGTATGGAGTTGGGATCATTGTGAACAGACAGAGATCATGAGGGAAGGAGAACTCAGCCTTGGGCATAGAGTACCTGAAAGATGGTGGGTCAGCAGACAATTGGGCTGTGGTTTTGGGAGGCTGAGGCAGGGGAATGCTGGATCCCAGGAGTTTGAGACCAGCTTGGGCCACATAGTGAGATCTCATCACTCCCCAGAATGCAAACAATGAAGTGGCGCATGGTGGCACCCATGGTCCCATCTACACTGTATATGGTCACCTCTGTCCCTGGCACTCCTAAACATTGCCCCCATTGACAGAACGTGCCAGTCCAGGCTGGGTGCCATGGCTCATGGCCATGAACCCCATTCCCTGGGCCACCAAGGTGGGAGGCTGCCTGAGCCCAAGTGTTGGAGACCAGCCCAGGTGACGTGGCCAGACCTTATCTCGGTGACAGGTCCCCAAAATCAGTCAGGCGTGGCAGCCCTTGGAGTCCTGGCTATGCGGGGGGTGCGACATGAGGAGTGTCTGAGCCCAGCAGGTCGAGA
>NW_007254529.1:0-688 GCF_000164805.1 Carlito syrichta | reverse complement strand
CCCAATCTGAAGCACAGCGACCTGCTCTTGGCCACCACGACTTACACTGGTTGGGCTCCAGCGATCTTCCCACCATGATCTCATGAGCTGCTGGAATGACAGATGTGCGCCAACACGTTCGGCTCATTTTTTTGGCTTCTTGCAGAGACGAGGTCTCGCCAAGGTGCCCAGCCTGGTCTCAAATGCGGGGGCTCAGGCCATCCTCTCCCTTGGCCTTCCAGAGCTTGGGGATTACAGGCCTGTGACTCTGTTCCTGGCCTCAACACCCCACTCAGGGCCCCATCTCGAGGCTCACTCCAATCCAATCACCCAGGACCCTGGAGAAGGCAACCAGAGTCGCCCGCTGATCCCTCTTAGGGGGGAGTACCTGGTGCAGGGATGAGTCTCCCCAGTGGCACCCACCCCTCTGCCTGCCTCATTCCCCAGGGTAGGCCTGCTCACTCCTCTCAGGGATCACCTTGGGGAAATGGAGGGTGTGACTCTAAAAACTTTGGGGAGCTGGGGTGGCTGGACAAATCACGCATTTCCCATCGGCACTTGGGAGGACGAGATAGGAAGATGGCCAGAACCCAGGAGTTTAGACCAGGCTGGACACCATAGCAAGCCCCCACCTTGACCCCAAGCAAAACCCAGAAAACTTTGGGTCAGGACATGCCTTGATGGGAGGATCACCTCCAGCCTCGAGTTC
>NW_007254528.1:145169-180365 GCF_000164805.1 Carlito syrichta | reverse complement strand
CCTTTATAGTAAAGTTTGAAATCTGGTATTGTGATACCACCTGCTTTGTTTTTTTTGCTGAGGATTGTTCTGGCTATTCTTGGATGTTTATGTTTCCATATGAATTCCTGTGTTGTTTTTTCTAGGTCTGAGAAGAATGTTGTTGGTAATTTAATGGGTATTGCATTGAATTTGTAGATTGCCTTAGGTAAGATGGACATCTTCACAATGTTGATTCTTCCAATCCATGAGCATGGGATGTTTTTCCACTTGTTCATGTCAGCTTTGATTTCTATGAGCAGTGTTTTGTAATTTTCATTGTAAAGGTCTTTCACGTCTCTGGTTAGGAAGATGCCAAGGTATTTCATTTTTTTTGTGGCTATTGTGAATGGAACTGTGTTTTTTATTTGGGTTTCTGTTTGTTTATTATTGGTGTAGAGAAATGCGATTGTCTTTTGTACATTTATTTTGTATCCTGAGATTTTGCCAAAGGCTTTTATCAATGTAAGGAGGGCTTTGACAGATTCTCTTGGGTTTTCAAGGTACACCATCATATCATCTGCATAGAGAGATAACTTGACTTCCTCTTTTCCTATTTGATTACCTCTGATTGCCTCCTCTTCTCTGATTGCTTTAGCCAGGACTTCCAATACTATGTTGAACAGGAGGGGAGAGAGTGGGCATCCTTGTCTAGTTCCAGTTTTCAGGGGAATTGGTTCCAATTTTTGTCCATTTAGGAGTATGCTGGCTGTGGGTTTCTCGTAGATGGCTTTTACTATTTTGAGGTATGTTCCCCGTATGCCTAGATGTTCAAGGGTTTTTATCAAGAAGGGGTGCTGGATTTTATCAAAAGCTTTTTCTGCATCTAGTGATATGATCATGTGGTTTTTGTTTTGACATCTGCTGATGTATTTAATTACATTTATGGTTTTACGAATATTGAACCAGCCTTGCATGCCAGGAATGAAGCCTACTTGGTCATGATGGATGATTTTTAAGATGTATTGCTGAATCCGGTTTGCTAGGATCTTGTTGAGAATTTTAGCATCTATGTTCATCAAAGATATTGGCCTGTAGTTCTCTTTCTTTGTTGGATCTTTACCTGGCTTGGGTATCAATGTGATGTTGGCTTCATAAAATGATTTGGGGAGAGTTCCATCTTTTTCAATTGCCTGGAATACAGCTTCAGTAGGATTGGTATCAGCTCCTCCTTAAATGTCTTGTAGAATTCTGCTGGAAAGCCATCTGGACCAGGGCTTTTTTTTGTAGGAAGTTTTCTTATTACGTGGTCAATTTCCTTGATTGTTATTGGTTTATTTAGGGTCTCAATTTCTTCTTGTTCCAACCTAGGTAGGTTGTGTGATGTCAGAAAGTCTTCCATTTCCTTCTGGTTTTCAATGAATTTATTAACATGTATAACTTTTATGTTTTTTGCATCTGTGACTCACTTTTTGAAGCAATGCTTACTTACATATTTCCTTGAGGAGTGACCAGTAGATTATGTGTAGCTGAGCTGAAGCACAGGGTAGTTCCACTTACTTTACCAAAGACATGACATCAGAACTGATAACTAAATACTCATGCTGATATTGTGAATTTATTGAGAGAATACTAGAAAACATATAATAGTTTTCAAAGAAATAAATATGAATGTTAAACTCTTTTATTTCAACATAAATAACAATAATTTATTATTTATTTTAAAAAATTTTTTTGTCTGTAGGACTAGTGAGACCATTTCCCTAACTTATGTATATGTTTCACTAGCATACTGCAAGGTTTGAACTTTCAAAATGGGTTAATAAATATCAGTAGTTATTTCAGAGAAAGTCATGGAAAATGTTGTGTACCTAGCCTAACAGTTCAGAAATAATATATCCCAGGATGATAGGTTTTTAGCAAGACTAGAAAGTACGTGGTCCACATTAAACAGAAACTTTAAAAGTGCCAAGAAAAGAACTTTAACAAAGGGAGTGGATTTAATATAAGAAATGATATGAGTAAGAGCTTGTGAAGCTATGGTTAGAAATCTTAGTGATGAGGTGAAAGCATGTATTTGTTATGTCAAGAAAATAAGATGTCAATTAAAAATCTTGAGTAGAATGTGTATCCTGTGGTCTTTGGATGGAGTGTTCTATAGGTATCAATTAAGTCCATTTGGTCCAGAGTCTCATTGAGGTTCCGGATCTCCTTGCTGATTTTTTGTCCTGATGATCTGTCTAAGGTTGTGAGTGGTGTATTAAAGTCCCCAGTTATTATGGTGTTAGAGTCAATGTCTTTCTTTAGTTTTCCTAGAAGTTGCTTTATGAATGTTGGTGCGCCTATGTTGGGTGCATATATGTTTAGGATAGATATTTCTTGTTGATGGAGTGAACCTTTTATCATTATGTAGTGGCCCTCTGTATCTTTTTTAATTTTTGATAGCTTAAATGGTATTTTGTCTGAAATTAGGATCGCGACTCCTCCTTTCTTTTGTGTTCCATTCGCCTGAAAATTTGTTTCCCATCCTCTTACTTTGAGTCTGTGTATGTCCTTTCTAGTGAGATGGGTTTCTTGAAGGCAGTATATTGTTGCCTGGTGATATTTTATCCATTTTGTCATTCTATGTCTTTTCAGTGGTGCGTTTAGTCCATTCACATTCAGACTAATTATTGAAATGTGAGAGTTCATCCCTATCATGGAGTTCTTATTGAGTTATTGTTCTTCCACTTGGTTTTTTCTTTTTTTTGTCTTTCTTTTGCTTTTGGGGTTGGTTCGTGTATATTTTATTCTTTTCCCTGTACTCTTGTGAAGAACGTTGTTCTTTTTTCCTTTTCTTCTGTGCTTAGTACTTTCTTAAGTGTTTCATGTAGAGATGGTTTTGTGGCTGCATAAGTTTTAGGGATTGGATATCTGGGAAAGATTTTAATTCTCCCTCACTGATGAAGCTTAGCTTGGCTGGGTAGGTTATTCTTGGTTGAAATTGTTTATCCTTTAGGACTTTGAAGATAGGGCTCCAAGCTCTCCTAGCCTGCAGGGTTTCTGCAGATAAATCTGCTGCTATTCTGATTGGTCTTCCATGGTGGGTGATCTGGCCTTTTTCTCTTGCTGCCTTTAGGATTTTTTCTTTTGTGCCTACTTTATTTAGGCGAATTATTATGTGTCTAGGAGTTGGTCTTCTCATTTGTTGTCTTGCGGGGGTTCTCTGAATCTCTTGTGTTTGAATTTTTGTATCACTGATTAGATGAGGGAAATTTTCTTGAATGATCTCGTGGAAAGTTTGTTCCAATGTGGTCTCTGTTTCTCTTTCTGCCTCAGGGAGTCCGATTATTCTTAGGTTAGGCCTCTTGAGGTAGTCACTCATCTCTTGAAGGTTTTGTTCTGTCTTTTTTAGCTTATTTTCTGTGTTTTTAAGAGTTTGGGTTATTTCTATATTTTGGTCCTCAAGCTCTGAGATTCTTTCTTCTGCTTGGGTAATTCTGCTTTCCATGCTTATCAATTTGTTATTTATTTCATTCACAGTATTCTTTATTACTGTTATCTCAGATATCAGCTCCTTCCTAGTTTCTTCTTGTGTCTCCTCAATTCTTTTTAGTCTCTCCATTATTGTTTTGATATCTACATTTGCATTTTGAGACCCTTCATTCTGGGGACTTTTCATTGTTTGTATTCCTAAGTCAATTTTCTCAGTGTCTGCTCTCCCAGGCGTCTGGGAGAGACCCATACTCTTCTTTTGGTTTTTCTTCATTTCTGTAGATTTTTCTCCCTTTACCCCTTTCCCTCCCCCTCTTCAATTCTGTTTTGGAGGGAAGGTGGGGTTGCTTTTATTTCTCTTCTGCAATGACCTGTTCTTCCTTATGAGGGTCTTCTGGTTTTGTTCACTTTTCCCTCTGCTTTACAGTCTGTCTATTCAGCAATTTGCAGTCTTGGTCCCTAGATTTAAAAAGGGGGCATATAGAAGAGGAAAATAATGGAGGAAGGGGGGGTCAATTGGGAGTTAGAAAGAGAGAAGCGCGAGAGGGAAAACAGATATACATACCATCTATCAGGTGAGAACGAGACACAGGGCTGGGAAGAGGTGAAGAAAGACACGTAAGAAAGAGTACTGATAGCTACATAGTACTAAAGAGTACTGAAGCAACACAGAGACAGGGCAATAAAATCGAGAAACAGTGTAAGTCAGAAGGTAAACAACAAACGTGATCTAAACCAACAGTTACAATGATAAAATCATAAGTCAAAATGAGCGAAAGAGAGGAGTGCGAGAGGGATAACAGATATACATACCAGCTATCAGGTGAAAAACAGTCACAGGATCGGGAAGAAGTGAAGAAAGGCACGTAAGAAAGATTGCCTAAGGAGTACTGATAGCTACACAGACACAGGTCAATAAAATCGAGAGACAGTGTAGGTCAGAAGGTCAACAACAGACGTGATCTAAACTAACAGTTACAATGATAAAATCATAAGTCAAAATAAGCGAAAGGGAGAAGTGCAAGAGGGAAAACAGATATACATACCAACTATCAGGTGAGAGAGAGACACAGGGCTGGGGAAGAAGTGAAAAAAGACAGGTAAGAAAGATTCCCTAAAGAATACTGATAGCTAAACAGAGACAGGCCAAAAAAATAAAGAAACAGTATAAGTCAGATGGTAAACACCAAACGTAATCTAGACCAACAGTTTCAATGATAAAATCATAGGTCAAAATAAGCGATCAAACTAGAGTCACTTTCTGTGATCTCCGATTCCAGCCTCTCCCTTTTGTTTTTCGTTGCAGCATAGGGGTAGGGCTTTGTCTCCTGTTTCACACTGTTGCCTTAAAAGCTGAGGTAAAGTTTGTTGCTAGGTGGGCGGGGCAATGGAAGTCTGCCTGGAGAATGGCAAGGCAGTTTAAGCAGGTCTGTTTTTCTCTGCTTGTCTGGGTCCTCTGGGTTGGGGTCTCACGCTGTGTGCCTCAGCCAGGGTGGACCCGGAGTTCCAGAGCTCTAAAGTTCCAAAAGGCAGGCTGTAAATGACGAGAGTGGCACTGGGTCCCTACAGAGTATTCAGCCAGTAATGGAACCGGTGTCTCTGAGGGGCGGGCGCTCAGAGCCTCCCTGTGCGACCTGCGGTGCCGGGTGCCGGGCCGGGGAGAGAGCTGGAGGGAGCAGGGACCCAAAACTTCCCCGCACGCTGCAATACCTGGCCTTAGGAAATGAGGTAAAGTTTGTTGCTAGGTGGGCAGGGCAATGGAAGTCTCTTCCTGGAGAATGGCAAGGCAGTTTAAGCAGATCTGTTTTTCTCCGCTTGTCTGGGTCCTCTGATTTGGGGTCTCACGCTGAGTGCCTCAGCCAGGGTGGACCCGGAGTTCCAGAGCTCCAAAGTTCCAAAGGGCAGGCTCTAGACAGCGAGAGTGGCGCTGGGACCCAACAGAGGGCTTCAGCCAGAAATGGAACCAGCGTCTCTGAGGGGCGGGTGCCCAGAGCCTCCCTGTGTGACCGGCGGCTTGATGCCGGGTGCCCGGGCTGGAGACAATGCAGCCGGGGAGGGATCTGGAGGGGGCTGGGACCGGAGACTTCCACACACGAGTAGAACGGCAGCAGTGGGGCGGGGGCGCATTATCTGGCCTTGCGTGGGACTGAAGTTCCCAGGCCTGCCCCCAGCGCGGTTGGTGGTGGGCTGGGGGATGGGGGTAGCGAAGTGATAGCCTTTTTGGGAACTCACGTTCAGAGAATCTCACAAGTTCACCTATGCCGTCGCCATCTTGCCCCGTCTCCTAAAAAAAGATTTTTAAATTACTGATTAAATCATAGTGCTTGCAACTGGTATGTTTAGGGTTGCTATTTTTTTCAGATTGATGTTTAGGGCTTTTGGTGTTTTAAGATATTTATCAATTTTCTCTAGATCTTTTAGTTTATTTGCATAGAGGTGTTCATAATAATTTCAGATGAGCTTCTAAAAATTTTTTGTGGCATATGCAGTAATGTTTTTATTTTCGTTTCAGATGAGCTAATTGAATTCCTCATTATTATTGTATTAATTAATCTATTATTCTCTGTTTTCATTCATGTTAATTTAAAGTCTTTTAAAACATAATATAAGAATAGTTACCCATCCTCATCTTTGGATTCCATTTGCGAGGAATATTTTTTCTACTGCTTTGCCTTCCGTCTATAGGTATTTTTGTGGGTTAAGTGGATTCCTTGAAGGCAGAAAATATTTTTATTGTGTTTTTAATAATTTATTCTGCCTATCTATACTTACACTTTAATTTCTTTGATTGATTAATTAATTATATTTTTCTATGTGGTGCTCTCTTGATGTGATGCACTACTTCTCCTGGGAGTGGTACTTCTTAAAGGCTTGATTACTATGAGCTCTGCTGCTCTTTTGTGTCTACCACACTATGGGAATTCTGTGTTTGGGCTAATGCTGGTGAGTGCTTACAAAGGAAGCGGTGACACAAAAGCACAAGGGTTGACTATTGAGGACCATCTGGAGAAACTCTCTGATGTCTCCAGTTGTGAACTAGTCTCCATGATGTATGGTGAGATAGGCTTTGCTCTTATCCTGGGAGGACAATGTTGTGTAGAAACAAACTTGGTATCTAATTCTCTGGTTTCCCAGTGGTACATGCAAGCACCAGCTTTAATAGACTTGTCTGGGGAATAAAGTAGACTCTACAGGTTTTTTTTTTTAATGCAGACTTAGTGTAGGAATGTGGGAATGAGACAAAGGGGGATTGCAGGGAATCATTCATAATAAATATTATTCATATATCCGCCCTATTGAAATGATTATGTCTCATCATGAAAACTAAATGAAATCTCATTTTTTGTGCATCATCACAAGAGATAGTGGCCAATGCATACAATCTTATGTCTCATGGCAGATAATATCCTAAAGGTTCTCATGGACCTTTGATGTTACAGATTAGAAATTACAACCCCAGAGATGGTCAGTTGTGCAAGGAATAAATAGAGCATGGTATACTTTTGGTGGAGAAATACAGTGAGCACAAGAATTAAAAATCTATTCCCCACATCCTCTCCAGAATCTGTTGTTTTTTGAGGTATTGATGATGACTATCCTGACTGGAGTTAGATGGTATCTCAGTGTGCTTTTTTTTTTTTTTTTTTTGAGTTGGAGTCTCACTCTGTCACCCAGACTGGAGTGCAGTGGCTGCTCCCGGCCACCGCAGCCTCGACCTGCTGGGTTCTGGCGATCCTTCCGCCTCAGCCTTCCAAGTAGCCAGAATTACAGGTGCGTGCTACCACGCCTAGCTGATTTTTTGATTATTGTAGAGATGAGGTCTCGCTGCCCAGGCAGGTCTCGAACCCGTGGGCTCAGGCAATCCACTCACCTCAGCCTCCCAAAGGAGCGGGATTACAGGCTGAGCCACCAAGCCCGGCTGTCAGTGTGCTTTTAACTTGCAATTCTCTGATGACCAGTGAGGCTGAGCATATTTTCATGTATCTGTTGGCTGATAGTATGTCTTCTTTTGAGAAGTGTCTACTCATGTTTTTTCCCACTTTGTAATAGGCCTTTTGTTGTTGAGAGTGTAAACTACTAAAACCTCTGTGGAAAACAGTTTGGTAATACTTAAAAGACCTAAAAATTGACATTCCATATGACCCTACAATCCCCCTACTGGGAATATACCCAGAGAAACTCAAATCATTCTATGAAAAAGATACCTGCACACACATTTATTGCAGCATTGTTCACAATCGCAAAAACATGGAACCGATCATGCTGCTCATTGAAAGAGGACCAGATTTAAAAAATGTGATACATATACACAGTGGAATATTATGAAGTCATAAAGAAAGACAAAATTATGAACTTCACAGCAACTTGGATGAACTTAGAGTCTGTAATACTGAATGATCTATCACAGAAACAAAGAAACTGAGTGTCACATATTCTCACTCATAGGTGGACCTTGAACAATTATTGTAATACTATAAGAAAAGGGTTGATAATGGGAAATTGCTGGGGGGGATTGAATTGGCAGTAGCTCAAATCTGCTGGGGGGTGGGGGGTATACCTCATCAACAAGGGTAGCTGCATAATGAACATTTTTATATCTAACCCTGAATTTTACCCCGTATCTTTAAAATAATTTTTTTTTTGAGTTGGAGTCTCACTCCGCCGCCCAGACTGGAGTGCAGTAAAAAATCTATTGTGGTGAGTAGATTGGATCAGTATCCTTTCAGTGTGACACAGAGCAGGAGAGTGTCCTTCAAATACCTAGTTAATATTGAAATGGTCGTGATTTTGCAATAAGATTATCAGTGAACATGTTTTATTTACTCTGTCTTTGTACTATTTTCCAAAAGGATTTTTACCAAAAAGAAAAACAGAAGTCAGAACTGATGGCTCCATTAGAAAACAGCAAAGAAATACTATAAATTATGGCACAATTGTCTTTTCTAATTGTTATTATATCTTATTCCTGGATGTATTCCCTTAAAGAAGACTCGTTTCACCATCCCCTTCAAAGGCATAAAAATGTAGATGATTTTAGTAATTTTGTTGTTCAAACATGATTCTATCAATTACATGGAAATATTAGTGTGGAATTATATCCTAGGTTCCTAAATGAAGATGGTACATAAAACAAATGCAGCTACTAATAGACTGGTGATTTACTTAAAGATATAGAATGAAAATACCTGTTGAAAGAAGTCTCGAATTGTAGTTCCCTTGGCAGTTAATGACATTTGATACCATTGGTTTGTTTCACAGTGGGCAGGTTTATGCAAACTTACCCCCAAAGTCTGAAAAAACTGAATGAACAAAGAGGCTGATATATTCAGTTTCTCAGAATGAAACATTTAATAGGAATTCATGAACAGAAGTAATGTCTCCGTCAGCCACATGATAATGGCTCCCTGGCCTCGCCTTCTAGAAAATATCTTTTACATAGCCTTCTTTTAGCATAAAACATGTGCAGCTATTTATCCTTCAGGTTTTCTTCTTGAGGACTGGGGAGATTAGATAAACATCTTTATGAGGGTTAAATATGTTATAGACATTGTTTCCTTATGAGGAATTATTTTTGCTATGGGAATACCTTGGTATGCAGGAGTCAAAAATCAGTCATTGTGGCAGTTTTACTTCAAGATGTCATTACTCTTGCCATGAAACAGGCTGCTTTCTCACAAAGTTATTACAAACAGCTTAGAGGACTGAATATTTGAGCCCTTTTATACCTATAGAATATAGGGCTGTTGCTGGAACTGAGAAGAGAAAGTGTGTAAAAATGAGAAATCTAGTCCATATGGGCAACTCAAACAATTAATTAAAGTTGTGGTTAGTTTTATTTGTTATTTGTTTGTTTATTTGTTTTTACCAGGCCAAGGATGCATTACTCTCCTTTTGAGAAAACTCAAGTAGACTTTAGTTGATCCCAGTCCCCAGAGTTCATTTCCCAGAGTGCCAGAACTGCTATTAATCACAAAGCATTGACTGAAGAAGTGACTTAGTTACTATAAATAATTGTATGGACAGCATATTCTATCACAGTGGGAACTACTGTGATATAGGAATATTTCGACCATAATGCTCACCAAAATGATTACTATAAGCATTACACATTAGATACAGTGTGTTTTGTTCTATTTAAAGATGAAAGAAATTAATTTCTCATGAAGATAAAGTATATTCATGTTGAAGTTTAAAATCTAAATTAAGGTGCCATTTAGTTTGACTCAATTTCTAAAGCTAGTTGGAATTCCAAGGAAAAATTCCAAGTTACATCCTCTTTGAAACATTCATAGTTGAATGAAATTTGAAACTGGGAGCTGAATAATTTGTATTTCACCAGCACTAAAAGGTGACTTTGGAGAGGCTTCAGCCTCTCTTCTTACACAATAGTGCATATGCCCTCATCCATAGTTTTCTGAAAGAACAGAATGTTTTTATGTTATATTACATCACATTATATTATATTTGATTTAGACAAATGACAATTTTCTTTATTAATAGAAACTTCAATAATCTGCAGAAAGAATCTGTGCTGTTTCCATACATTCTGTCTCTCATAAGGTGTCTCTTTACAGAAATATGAAGCCAAACTTGATAACAAGCATTTGCAACAAGATAACTTTATTGGCCAGCCCTGTAAAATTCCAGAATCCAGATAGCCTTTCTTCCCTTTTCCCTACCTTCATCCTCTTTAGTTAAGTCTGGCAGTTAGTTCTGCTGGTTTAAAAGTTTCACAATCCCATTTGGTCTCCCCATAATTCATGAGATTAAACCAGCAGATAAGTGGGTTTTTTCCAGAGCTTTTCTGGATAACCAAATTTTTATTCTTGACTTCTGCTGAGGTGGTTGATTGATTCCATGAGTTATAACTGAAATCTCCTTAGCTAATTGTTGTCCATCTACATTCCTGATGTACTTCCCAGAGTCTAGTTTTTGAGGTTTGTCATATGGATAGTCTTACAATTTCCCAAATGTTCAGGCTCTGGTTACCTTTTGCCTTCAAATTTCTTCTTCAATTAATCTCTCTCCTCTTGTCTTTTACTATAAGCAGCAAGGGGTAAAAAGGCTACACCTTCAAACCTTTGCTTAAAGATATCCTGAGTGAAATATTCATCAGTACTTACCAGTTTATATTTCAGAAAACACCAAAACACTTTAGCCAAGTTTTTGTGCCACTTCATACCAAGTAAATGTTTCCTTAATTTTAAAAACATGTGCTCATTTTCATATGAATCATCAACAGAAACATCTTTAATGCTCATATTTCTCCAGTGTTCTATTTATGATAATATATGTTTTCTCTAAGGCAATCAAAGCTTTCTTTATGACTATTATTTTCTTTCTGAGGCATTGCCTTTAGTACCCAGGTTTTTAACAACAATCACTTCAAGGCAACATAGGCATTTTATAACATGTATGCCAGAACTCTTTCAGCCTCTACCCATTACCCAATTCCACGGCAAATTCTACATTTTAAGAAATTTTGGAAGGCTACCCCACTTCTTAGTATATAGTATAACAATCTATATTGTTCCTTGGTATAAACAATAGCAGAAATAGAAACTCTCTGTAGCACAGGTTTCCATTCACCATTTCTGAAGATGCTAGCAATGTTGATCATTCTGGATCTTTAATATGGGACCATGTCTCAAAAAGACCAACCTATATCTTCTTGCCAAATTGGTTACATTAGACACCTTTCACCATAAAATGGTAGCGATTAATTTTGACTAAACCAACTATTATTCTGGGTATTTGTAATAACCATTTGTATTTCCATGGGTTCTATTTTGGCATCTCCTTTTTTGTTTCTAAATTTATTTATTTGGGTCTTCTTCCTTTTTTTCTCAGTCTAGCTAATGGCTTGTCACATTTGTTATCTTTTCAAAAACCCAACTTTTTGCTTTGCTCATAATTTGCAATTTTCTTAGTCTCAATTTTATTTATCTATGCTCTGATTTTTTCCTCTACTAATTTTATGTTTGGCTGTTTTAATTTTTTTTAGTTCTTTGAGATACAGTCTTACATTATTTCTTTGAAATAGTCTTAGTTCTCTGGGTGTTGGCATTTATTGCTAAAACTTGTCCCTTAATACTGCTTTTGCTATGTCCCATAAGTTTTGGCATGTATACTTCTATTTTTATTTGCTTCAAAAAATGTTTAAATTTTATCTTCAATATATTTTTTCGTCTATTGGTTGTTCAGGAACATGTTGTTTAACATGTATGTAGTTGTATAATTTTGAATGTTGCTTTTCTTATTGAAATTCAGTTTTGTGCCATTGTGGTCAGATAAAATACTTAGTATAATTTCAATTTTGAAATAAAATTGGTCTTGGTTTTTGTCCTAATACATGGTCAATTCTGAAGAATGTATTATGCGTTTATTTAAAAGAATGTGTATTGCACATCATTGCAATCATGAACTGTGTTGTGATAAACATTGAGTGAAGTTGTCTTTTTTGTATAACAACCTCTTTCCCTTTGTGTAGATACCAAGTAGTGGGATTGCTGGAATGGTAGATCTCCCTTTAGTTTAGTGAGAAATCTTCATACTAATTTCCATAGAAGTTGTACTAATGTACATTCCCACCAAGAGTGTATAAATATTCTTTTTTCACCACATCCACACCAGCATCTATTGTTTTTGAATTTTTTAATAATTTCCATTGCATAAGGTGATATCTCATTATGCTTTCAATTTGCATTTCCCTGATGATTAGCAATATAAGACATTAAAAATATTTTTTGGCCATTTGCATATATTCTTGTTTTTGTTTTGTTTTTTGAGTCAGAGTCTCATTCCGTCGCCTGGGCTGGAGTGTAGTGGCACGCTCATGGTCACTCTAGTGACCATGGACTGCTCATGGACTGCTGGGTTCAGGCTATCCTTCCTCCTCAGAGCCTTCCAAGTAGTGGGAACCACAGACGCATGCCACCATGCCAGGCTAATTTTTTGATATATTGCAGAGAGGAGGTCTCACCAAGTTGCCCAAGCTGGTCTGGAACCCCTGGGTTCAGGCAATCCTCTCACCTCAGCCTCTCAACGTGCTGGGATTACAGGTTTGAGCCACCACGCCTGGTCCATTTGCATATATTCTTATGAGAGATGTCTGTTCAAGTTGATTTCCCACTTTTTAGTGAGGTAATTTTTTTTCTTTTGCTGATTTGTTTGAGCTCTTTGTAGATTCTAGATATTAGTTCTCTGTCAGATTTCTAATTTGTGAATATTTTCTCCCATTCTGTAGGTTGCCTATGTACTCTATTTGTTATTCCTTTTGCCGTGCAGAAGCTTCTTAGTTTAATTTAAGTCCCACTTGTTTGTTTTTGGTTTTGTTGCATTTGCTTTTGGGATCTTAGTTATAAATTATTTGCCTGGGGCAATGTCCAGAAGAGTTTTTCTAGATTTTCTTCTAGGGATTTTATGGTTGTAGGTCTTACATTTAAGTATTTAATCTATCATGAGTTAATTTTGTAATTTTTATTTGCATGTTTCTATTTAATTTTCCCAGCACTGTTTGTTGAATACGATGCTCTTACCCCACTGCATGTTTCTGTCTGATTTGTCAAAGAACAGTTGGTTGTATTTGGGTTTATTTCTGAAATCTCTGTTCTCTTTCAATGGCCCATATGTCTGCCCTTGTACCAATGCCATGCTGTTTTGGTTATTACAGCCTTGGAGTGCAGTTTGAGGGCAGGTAATATGACGTTTCCAGCTTTGTTCTTTTTGCTTACAAATCTCTTGGCTGTTCAGGCTCTTTTTTGGTTCTATGTGAGTTTTAGGATTATTTTTTCTAATTCTGTGTAAAATGATATTGGTAGTTTGATAGGAATTGCATGAAATATGTAGATTTATTTGGGTAATATGGTCTTTTTAAAAATGTTAATTCTTCCAGTCCGTAATCATGGGAGGTTTTTCATTCATTTGTGTCCTCTGTGATTACTTTCACTGGTGTTCTGTATCTCTCCTTGCAGAGATTTTTCACCTCCCTGGTTAAGCATATTCCTAGACATTTTTTGGTAATTATCAGAAATGATATTGACTTCTTAATTTGATTCTCAGCTTGGTTTTTGGTGGATAGTGGTGTTACTGATTTTTGTGAGTTGATGTAACCTGAGAATACACTTTAATACTTTTAAATTATACAACCTCATACATGTTTAACAACCAATAGGCAAACAAAAAAAAAGATATTGATTACAATTTAAACTTTTCTAAAACAAATAAAAGAAGTATTCATGCCAAAACTTATGGGACACAGCAAAAGTAGTCTTAGGGACAAGTTTTAGCAATAAATGTCAACACCAGAGAACTAAGATTATTTCAAAGAAATAATGTAAGAATGTATCTCAAATACATTCAAATACAAAAGACTCCAAAGTCTAGGAGTTTTTAGAAAAGTCTTTAGAGTATTCTAGAATTAGTTTTCATAGTTTGACTTCTTTTCCGAATTGGATAACTTTTATTTCTTTCTTTTGCCTGATTACCCTGACTGGAACTTTTACAATAGTACTATGTTGAATAGAAGTAGTGAAAATGGGCATTCTTGTTTATCTCAGGGTTTTAGGAGGAATGTTTTAGACTTTTTAAAATTCAGTATGATGCTGGGTATGTACAGGTTATATAAGATATAATATATATATAATATATATGTAAATATATATAAATATACATATATTTACACATCATGCCTATTTAAATGAGAATTTTTTTCATCATGAAGAGATGCTGAGAATTATTAAATACTTTTCCTGAATCTATTGAGAAGATATGATTTCTAGTTTGAATTGTTCATGTGGCAAATGAGTTTTTGACTTCAGTGTGTTAAACCATAACAAAGGAGATTTTAGATTACTGACTCAATTCCACTACACGTTATTGTCTGTTTGGTATTTGTATTTCTTCTGGACTCAATCCTGGTAGGATGTATGTTTCTAGGAAATAGTCCAATTTCTTTAGTATTTCTAGTTGTAATCACTGATAGTCATAATAGTGATAAAATTATCTGATAATAATTTGTATTTATGTACTACCAGTTGTAATGTCCCCTTGATCATGTCTGATCATGCTTATTTGAATGTTCTTTATTTTATACTTGGTAAATCTAGCTGCTGGTTTATCAGTTGTATTTGTTAAAATGACTAGTTCTTCACTTTATTGAATATTTGTATTTATTTTTGTCCCTATTTCATTTCTTTCTGCTCATATCTTCATTTTTATTTACTTAAATTGCTTTTTATTTTAAAGATGTGAGGTACAATTTAGGATTAGGTATACAAACACTGATTATGGAGGTACCCTTGCTGATGAGTTGTGTCCATCCCTCCACTAGCAGTTTCTCTCAACTGACAATCCCACCCCCTCTCCCCTGGCAGTTTCCCACTATAGCCAATCCCTTTCTTATAGTATTAGGAGAATTGTTCAAGGTTTGCTTATGAGTGAGAACATATGGTACTCTGTTCTATGGTTCTGTGATAAATCACAGAGTATGATTGACTCTAAATCCATCCAAATTGCTGCAAAGTCCATATGTTTGTCCTTCTTTATGGCTGCATAATATTCCATTATGTATATGTACCACATTTTTATTATACAATCCACCTTCGATGGGCAGCATAGTAGGTTTCATTTTTTTGCTATTGTGAATAGAACTACAATAAACATAAGTGTACAGGTATCATTTTGTAAATGTTTTTAGTTACTCTGGGTATATTCCCAATTGGGGAATTGCTGGATGTGGATGTGGAAGGTCAATTTCTTTTTAAAAAAAATTTATTATAAATATGTGGGGTACAATTCAGGGTTAGGTATATAAACATTGATAATGCAGGTACCCTTGTTGATATGGTATGCCCCTCCATCCCCTAGCAGTTTCCCTCAACTGCCAATCCCACCCCCCCCGACAGTTTTCCACTACTGCCAATTGCTTTCTTATTCCATTATAATTGTTCAAGGTCATCTTATGAGTGAGACATATGAAACTCAATTCTACGTTTCTGAGAAAAATCACTGAATATGATTTATTCCAAATCCAGCCAAGTTGCTGCAAAGTTCTTATATTTGTCCTTCTTTATGGTTGCATAATATTCCATTGTGTATATGTACCACATTTTTTTAATCCAGTCCAGCTTCAATGGGCAACAGGGTTGGTTCCTTGTTTTTGCTATTGTGAATAGAGCTGCAACAAACATACGTGTGCAGGTATCTTTTTTGTAGAAATATTTGCATTCCTCTGGGTATATTCCCAATAGGGGAATTGCTGGGTCATATGGAAGGTCAATTTCTAGTTGTTTCAGAAATTGCCACACTGTCTTCCAAAGAGGTTGTACTAGTCTGCATTCCCACCAACAATGTAGAAGCGTTCCTTTTTCTCCACACCCTCACCAGCATCTGTTGCTGTTTGTATTATTAATGATGGCTATTCTTACAGGGGTTAGGAGGTATCTCAATGTGGTTTTGATATGCATTTCTTTGATGATGAGTGAGGCTGAGCACTTTTTCATGTGTCTGTTTGCTGCCCGTATATCTTCTTTTGAGAAGTGTCTATTCATGTCTTTTGACCACTTTTTTTTTTTGAGTTGGAGTATCACTCTGTCGCCCAGACTGGAGTGCAGTGGCTGCTCCTGGCCACTGCAGCCTCGACCTGCTGGGCTCTGGCAATACTTCTGCCTCAGTCTTCCAAGTAGCCAGAATTACAGGCATGCGCTACCATGCCCGGCTGATTTTTTGATTTATTGTAGAGATGAGGTCTCGCTGCCCAGGCGGGTCTCGAACCCGCAGGCTCAGGCAATCCACTCACCTCAGTCTCCCAAAGGTGCAGGTTTACAGGCTGAGCCACCGAGCCCGGCCTTTTGACCACTTTTTAAAGGGGCTGTTTTTTTCCCCTTTCAGCACATTTGAGTTCCTTGTAGATCCTAGCTGTTAGGTCTTTGTCAGATATACAGTAGGCAAATAGTTTTTCCCATCCTGTGGGCTGTCTCCCTGTTCTCTTGATGGTTTCTTTTGCTTTTCCGAAGCTTGCTAGTTTGATGAGGTTCCGCTTGTCTATCTTATTTCTGAAGGTATTGACCTTTAGGGTTCTGAATAGGAATTGGTTGCCAGTTCCAATTTCCATAAGGGTGTCTCCTGTGCTTTCTAAGATTCTTATAGTTTGAGGTTTTACATTTAGGTCTTTGATCCATTTAGAGTCAATTTTTGTGTATGGTGACAGGGAGGGGTCCTGTTTCTATCTTCTGTATGTGGTCAGCTATTTTTCCAGCACCATTTACCGAATATGTTCTCCTCTCCCCAGTGGTTGTTGTTGGAGACTTTGTCAAAGATGAGTTGGTTGAAGAATTGAGGCTTTACTTTTGGAATCTCTATCCTGTTCCATTGGTCTATGTGCCTGTTCGTGCACCAATACCAGTCTGTTTTGATTACTGTAGCCTTATGGTAAAGTTTGAATTTGGGAAGTATGATACCTCCTGCTTTGTTTCTTTTGCTAAGGATTGTTTTGTCTATTCGTGGTTGTTTATCATTCCATATGAATTTCTGTATTGTCATTTCCAGACCTGAGAAGAATGATGTTGGCAACTTAATGGGTATTGCATTGAATCTGTAAATTACCTTTGGTAGGATGGACATCTTAACAAGGTTGATTCTTCCTATCCATGAGCATGAAATATTTTTCCATTTGTTTGTGTTTTCTGGGATTTCTTTGAGCAGTGTTTTAAATTCTCATTGAAAGAGCTTTCAGGGCTTTGGCCCCCTCCCCCACCTTGGGGGATGAATCTTCTCTCTCCCTTCCTTCCCTTTCTCTCTCTAAATTACTTTTAAATAAGCATTTCTTTCTTTGCCTCAAAAAAAAAAAAAGAGCTTTCACTTCTCTGGTTAGAAAGATGCTGAGGTATTTCACTTTTTTGTGGCTATTGTGAATGGGATTGTGCTTTTTATTTGAGTCTGTGCCTGCTTGTTATTGGAGTATAGGAATGCAACTGTATTTTACACATTTATTTTGTACCCTGAGACTTTGCCAAAGTCCTTTATCTGTGCAAGCAGGTTTTTGACAGATTCTCTTGAATTTTCAAGGTATAGGATCATATCATCAGCAAAGAGGGATAACTTGACTTCTTCTTTTCCTGTATGGATACCCCTGATTTCATTCTCTTGTCTAATTGCCCAAGATAGGACTTCCAACACAATATTGAACAAGAGGGGTGAGAGTGGGCAGCCTTGTCTTGTTCCAGTTTTAGGGAAAATGTTTCTAGTTTCTGTTCATTTAACAATATGATAGCTGTGGATTTGTCATAGATGGCACTTACTATTTTGATGTATGTTCCTTCTAGATGTTTGAGGGCTTGAGGGTTTTTATCAAGAAGTGATGCTGGATTTTATCAAAAGCTTCTTCTGCATTGAATGAGATAATTATGTGGTTCTTGTTTTTACATCTGTTGATATATTTAATTCCATTTATCATCTTGTGAAACCAGCCCTGCATCTTGGGGATGAAGCCTACTTGGTCACAGTGGATGATTTTTTAGATATGTTTTGGATTCAATTTACTAGGATCTTGTTGAGAATTTTTGCATCCATGTTCATAAGGGATATTGCCCTATAGTTCTCTTTCTTTGTTGAATCTTTACCCGGATTGGGTATCATTGTGATGTTAGCTCCATAAAATGATTTGGGGAGAATTCCATCTTTCTCAATTGCCTGGAATACTTTCAATAGGATTGGTATCAGCTCTTCCTTGTATGTTTTGTAGAATTCTGCTGGAAACCCAGACACTCTAGGGTTTTTTTTGGTAGGTAGTTTTCATATAACAGAGTCAATTTCTTGGGTTGTTCTTGATCTATTTAGTGTCTCATGTCTTCTTGTTTTAACCTGGGAAGATTATGTGATGTCAGAAAGTCCTCCATTTCATCTAGGTTATCAAGTTTGTTTCCATATAAGTGTACATAGTCATCTCTGATAATCCTTTGTATTTCTTCAGGGTCAGTTGTGATTTGATCTTTTGTTTTTCTGATTGTGTTTATTTGGGCTTTTTCTCTCTTTTCTTGATAATTCTTGCTAGGGGGTCCATCAATCTTGATAATTCTTTCAAAGAACCAGCTTTTTGTTTTGTTTATGTTTTCTATAATAATTTTGTCTTCCATGTCCCATATTTGGACTCTTATTTTTGTGATTTGGATTCTTCTGCTAAAGTTGGGATTTTGGTGGTCTTCTCTTTCCAGCTCCCTTAGGTAATTTGTTAGGCTCTCCACTTGCGATCTTTCCATTTTTTTGATGTGTGCTCATCTCATAGAGATATAAATTCCCCTCTTAGACCTGACTTCATGGCTTCCCCAAGGTTTGGTAAGATGGTTCTTCATTTTCATTTGTTTCCAGGAATCTTTCAATTACTTCTCTGATTTCAGTGTTGACCTATCATTGTTCAGCATATTGCTGTTTAGTGTCCATATCTTTGTGGGCATTCAGGAAACGTTGTTGGTTTTGATATTTATGTTTATTCCACTGTGACTTGACAATGTGAATGGCAAGTTTTCAACTTTATGGAACTTGTTTATGCTTGATTTATGGCCAAGGATGTGATCTATCTTGGAGTATGTTCCATGTGGTGATAAGTAGAATGTATATTCTGTGGTTGTTGGGTGGAATAAATCTATAGGTATCTACTAAGTCCATTTGGTCAAGTGTCAAGCTTAGGTTCTGGATGTCCATGTTGATTTTTTGCCTTGATGATCTATCTAGGAATGTAGTTGGGTATTCAAGTCCCCTGCTATAATAGTGTTAGAGTTTATATTTTTTATAGTTTTTTAGTAGTTGCTCTATAAATGTTGGTGCTCCTGTGTTGGGTGCATATATATTTAGGATGGATAGTTCTTGTTGATAGATTAAACCTTTTATCATTATGTAGTGTCTTTTTGCATCTTTTAAAATTTTTGATAGCTTAAAGGTTGTTTTGTCTGACATTAAGATTGCAACTCCTGCCTTCCTTTGTGATCCATTTGCCTGGAAACTCGGTTTTCATCCTATAACTTTGAATTTGTGTGCTTCCCTTGTAGTGAAATGAGTCTCCTGGATGCAGCAAATAATTGTGTCATGGTTTCTTATACAGTTTACCATTCTAAGTCTTTTTAGTGATACATTTATTCCATTCTCATTCAGGCTGATTATTGAAATGTGATTGTTTATCCCCGTCATGAGATTCTTATAAATTTTTTTCTTGTTTTCTTTTGGCTTTGGTATTGATGTATGTGTGTGTTTTCAAGTTTCTTGTGCTTTATTCTCTGTTGACTTTTGTCTCTGCTGTTGTCTTGGGAGGTGTGTGGTCATTCTTTTTTTCCCTTTTTTCTGTGTGTCATATCTTTTTAAGTGTCTCCTGTAGAGCTGGTCTGGAAGCTACATAATCTCTTAGTGATTGGATGTCTGGGTAGGATTTTTATTCTTCATCACTGTTGAAGCTGAGCTTGGCTGCATAGGAAATTCTTGGTTGAAACTGTTTATCTTTGAGGACTTTGAATATAGGATTCCAGTTCCTTCTTGCTTGTAGGGTTTCTGCCCATTGGTCTACTGCTATTCTGATTGGTTTTCCCTGGTAGGTAGTCTGAACTTTCTCTCTTGCTGCCTTTAGGATTTTTCTTTTGTCCCTACTTTGTGTAGGGGAATTACTATGTGTCTATGGGCTGGTATTCTCATTTGATGTCTTGCAGGGGCTCTCTATATCTCTTTTGTTTGGCTGGTCACATCTCTGGTGAGATGGGGGAAGTTTTCTTGGATTACCTCCTGGAATACTTGCTCCAAGTTGTTCTCCATTTCCAATTTTTCTTCTGGGATTCCATTCCAGCATAGATTTGGCCACTTGGTATTTTTGCACATCTCTTGTAGGCTTTGTTCTTTCTTTCTGAGTCTACTTTCTATGTTTTTTACAGATTGGGTTAATTCCATGTTCTGGTCTTCAAGAACTGAGATTCTTTCTTCAGCTAGATTAATTCTGCTTTCCATGTTTGTCATCTTGCTATGTATTTCCTGGATTGAAATTTTTATTGCCAGAATCTTTGTTACAAGTTCTTTCAGTGTTGCATCGTGTCTTTCTTGAGTCTTATTCACTTTCTAACCCATCCCTAATCTCCATCATATTCTGGAGCCAGTTGTTGGTGACTTCCATTATTTGTGAACCAAGGTCTGATTTTTCAGGAGTTTTGTCTTTGGTACATTTGAAATTGCCTGAGGTCTTCCTTTGGTTTTTCCTCATTTGTGACAGATCTCTTGCTTTTCTTTTTAGTTCTGTTATTCAGTGTCAGTGAGAGGCTTTCCCTTTTGACAGTTGCTCAGTCTTCTATTCTTCCCTGATCCAGGCTCTGGATTTTTTCTATTTTGAAATAGGATGGTGGATGGGAAGCTTTGCTACCTATTGTTGTTTTTGAAATTTGAATAAGTAGGAGTTGGGTGTACTATGATTCAGAAACTACTTGAAAATTACAAAGTTCATTGATTGTGGTATGTATTCCCTGAGACCCACTCCCCACCACCCCTGAATATGACTATGTAAAGCAGAAACCAATACCAAAACCAATTCAGCACATACAGACTATACACACTCCCCAAAACAAACTGGAATACCAACAAAGTTAAACAACACAAACCACAACAAAAAAAACCCAAGAGAACTAAACACACACACACATGCTTAGCACAAAGTGAATAGAGAAGAAAAACAAAAAGACTGGAGGAAATAAAAGCAATTCAGGTCAAACTCTCACACATATATTGACACACACCTTAAACTATAAAAAATGAAAATAAAAAGACCTGGAACAACAAAAGAACAAAAAAAACAACAACAGTAACCAAATTGAAAGATGAACACTTGATCATTCACATACACACCTAAACAGAAAATGACAAATAAAAGAAGAAAAAAACAGAAAAAGAAAAGAAAAAAATTGCAGCAAGGGATGCAGATCAAACCCTCACATACACTTTCATGCACAAAGGACAAATATTTTTAAAATAGATGGACTAACAAACAGTCAAAAAAAAATTAAAACATTTTTTAATTGATAATTTTTAAAATGCCTTCTTGTGGCAAGCTCTGTAATTGTTTCTTTAATCAGGTCTCTCCTGCAGAGCCACCTATTTCACTCCTCAGTTTCCAAAGCGGGGAAGGAGGAGGAGCAGTGGAGGTGGGTGGGGCTGCAATCCTCCTCTCCCACTCTGGTATTGTCAAGGAGTTCTCCTCCAGTAGGAAGGTGTGGGATTGTCTCTTCCCCAGGTATGTATTCATATGGGTTGCTCCAGCCAGGCCTATTCTGGAATGGAGTTCTTTTATTGCTACTGACTGTTCAGCCTGTGCCTGGATTTGTCCCTCTCAGTCGTGGCCCAGTTGTGTGAGTCTGACATTCAGAGGATTCCTGGGAAGGAGGGGGTTTGGGTCAGTCCTAAACTCACCACTGGTCTCTTTGGAGCTCTTCCTCATCTTTTTCTTTGTCTTATGGCTGGATCAGGGTAGAGGGTGGGGCACCTGGAACTTGGCACTCATCAGGTCCCTCTGAAGTTTGTGCTTTTGGGATAGTCCTTCTGGGTCATGATCAATCCCTGAGTAGTTGATTCACCATTCACAGAGATTGGGTCTGTTGCTCTGTGGTGAGTAAGTCAGAGCACCTTCCTGCTCCACCTTCAAGATGGTGGTGGGGTTTCCTCTCTTGTCCTCTTTCTTGGGACTTTGCCTCTGGACTCACTCTGCAGCCCCTGCTGCCAATGCCCTGCCAGGTACCAAAATGATGAGGCAAAACCAGGAGCCAGCAGTCTCTCTCCTGTTGCAATGGTGAGGGATAGCCTGGGATGATTTCTCCCTGCCACTTTTTCACAGAAAAACTTTTGTCCATTTAAGTGGATTGCGGTTCAAGACCCACCTGGGCAGCGAGACCTCATCTCTACAATAAATCAAAAACTAACTGGGCGTGGTAGCACGTGCCTGTAATTCCGGATACTCAGAAGGCTGAGGTGGAAGGATCACTGGCACTCAGATTCTGCATCCTGTTAGTCACTAGGGTCCAAGCCCAGCAGCTATGGCACCAGTCACTGCAGCAGGAGAGTCTTGGCCACTGGTTTCTTAGCCCTTGCTCAGTCAGGCACTCACAGGTCCCCACACACAACAGCACATATATAAAATTTTCCATATACTTACTCACTCACATGGGGACTTGCATAGTCTGACTGGCTTGGCCACCATCTTCTTGACCAGCCTGAGTTTCATTTTTAAAGGTGGTATTAGAGTTGGGCTAGTTCCTTATAGTTACACTTATGTAGACAGAAGAAAAACAGGCTAATGTTTGGAATAGTTTCTAAATTAGATTTTAGAGTTTCTGATGTTTTTCTAGTCTTTGAACCAGACACACAAGAAAATCTTATATAAAATTTGAAGAGAAACCTGAAAACGTTTGGAGGTTTGCACCCAGAAAAGACTTTATGATGTAATTTAAATTGTAGAAAACAATAAAATTTAAAAACAAGGAACAAGAGAATTTAAAGCTGGGGTATAAGAGTTTCTTTTGAAACATTATTTTTCCAGTGTTTATTTTTATTAATGGAAAATCATAGTAGGATTAGTTTACTTATTAGACTCAATATATCTTATTTTCATATAAAGTATAATGAGATTATTTGTCATATAGGCTTTAAAAATTTGCTTTTTTGGAACTTTTTTTTCCATAAGGAATCTTAGATTAGATTAAACCTTGATCTTAATTCTTTAAAGCAGTCTGTTTTGAAATACCATTTCAGTTAAAGCATTGATACAAGAACAAACATTTTCAATAACATTTTGTTACAAAAGAAACCACATTCTTATCAAACTTGCAAACAACCGTTTAATTAGAAATTGATACTTAAAAACATTTCTTTTACATTTTGGAGAAATTAGGTACAAAGAAAGACATATGTTTTAAATTCTGCTTATGATATCATACTTTAGTTATTTGTGGGGAAAAAACCTATAAGTTCATTCAAGAAAAATTTTTCTTTTGACTCTGAAAAAAATCACAAAAATAATAATTGTTGGGAGCCAGCCATGGAGGCCTGCCTGCTGACAAAGTCCAGGGGGTGAAGACCTGGCTGCAAAGTGATTCTGGGCAGCTGAAACCCTTGCTTCTTCTGTTTTTGTTATTGATGCAGCCGTAAAATTCTGTACAGTCTGAAGGTGAAAAAAACTCCAATTCACATCATTCATTGCCCCATACATAGAAGCCAAAAGGTATTAAATGAGAACAGCTTGCTTAGAAGATCACCAGACAGTGACTGTTCCTGAGAAAGCATCTGTGCATGAAGGAATGCACGTCGGAGTGGCTCCTTGAAGAACACCATGCACGTATAGCTAGTTCTGTTTCTGTAAAGCTATTGATTAGTTACTGATTGTATCATGCTTTGAGAATTTTTGTAAGATTACTTCCCTGTAAAAAGGGTATATAAGCTCACCGTTAACTGGCAATAAATAGCATCTGTCCTGCTCACAACAGTCAGTTGTCTGAAGTGTTTCCTTCAGTGCCGATGCCATTCCTCTTTCAGGAGACACTGAACCCAGCTGGAGCTGGACTCTGGCAAGTGGCGCCCAATGTGGGGCCTTAAGGTAAGCCTTTGAAATTTTAAGAATGGATAGGACCTTACCCAGGGTGCTGCAGATGCCTCTGTAGAGATAGGTAGAGTAAGGGAGGGTAAGTAGTGTTAAGAGCCATGATAGGAACATGAGCCAGAATGAATCCAAAGAAAGAAAATTGTTCATAAATATTCTGATGGATATGCTTTCCAAAAGAGGAACTAAAGCTTCCTCTACACAATTATCTCGTTTTCTCCATTTTGTGTAAGAACAGTGCCCCTGGTTCCCTGAAAAAGGCACCATTAATTTAGCAACATGGACAAAGTTTGGGGAGGAATTAAAGCTGTATTACACTCTCCATGGTCCAGGACAAGTACCTGTAAATACTTTTGCATTATGGAATATAATTAGAAACGTTTTACATCCACAAGAAGCTGATAAATTACCCGCAAAATTAAAAGAGGAACCAGGTGAAAGGGTTCCCCTATTAACCCCTGTTCCTTCCCAGGCTATGTTAGCCACTGCCCCTGTTGATGATGATCATTTATCCCCTGGGAATAAGGAAAATTATAGAGAAGAAGGATAGGTCTGGAATTGGGTACTCAAATTTACCCTATAGGCCATTGTTCTTAAAACTGCCAACCCTATTACCTGGAAAAACAATAAGTCAGTTTTGGGTAGAACAATGGCCTATGCCATCAGATAAACTTAAGGCAGCAAAAGATTTGGTGCAACAGCAACTAGAGGCTGGAACCTTCAAACAGTTCATGGAATACTCCTATATTTGTCATAAAGAAAAAATCAGGTAAGTGGAGACTTTTACAAGATTTAAGATCATTACTTCCATGTGTTCTGGGAGATAAAATATTTCAACACTCCTTCCTTATTATGCCAACGTGCTCAGCTCCATTATTGGAAAGGGACATTATAAACAAAATTAAAACTCATATTATTCTTTGCCCTCACCATTGTACTTTTTGGGTGCCTTTTGTTTAGCTTTGAATTTCCCTAATAGTTCTATGTTGAATCCTATCTAAGCCCTTCCACTACATATAAACTTATTTCTTTGGTTAAAGCTCTGGGGTTAGGAAAAATGTAAAGATAGTTGTTGGTATAAAGTATGTTTTTAGTAAGAAAGGATAAAGAAAAGAAAAATAGTTGTACAGGAAAGAATCTTGTATGGTACATTTTTGTTCTATAATAGAATGGCTCATTAAGGAAAGTATAAAGCAAAAATAGAACGTTCAAATATGTCAAAAAATGGTTTGAGTATGTAGACCATGGTAGGTGAAAGTTTGTGAAAAGAAGTAAAAGGAATTCTATAAACACTCAAGGTTACAAAAAAGGTTCTATAAATTTACCATTAATATCAAGTACATTAATGCTAGGCCTGCATGCTATTCAAACACCAGAACACGAGCTTCTTAATTAGCAAACTCCAAAAGAATTTTCTCCTTTTAACAACAGAAGGGGAAAGAAAGAGACAAAATTCAACTGGCCCTCCCCCACAGTCTTTGTTACAAAAGAGCAAGATTTTTTTAAATTCTGAGAATTGTAAAAAATTTACATTTAGCCTACCTTCTAAGAATTTCAGACAACCCTTACAGGTCAATGGACAGGACCAGATATCCTTTTAATCTGCAGGAGAGGATGTGCTTGTGTTTTTCTCCAGGATTCATGTTCATCTATGTGGGTTCTGGATCACCTAATTAGGCATGTCTGGCCTCCCACCCCCACCACAGTTCAACTCTCAAAAGCAGGAACAAAACCGCCTGAGATCTACTGATGGCAGGGAAAAGAAAAACCCTCGTTCCTCAGCTAAAGCATCTTGCTCTCAAGGGCCTCCACAACCGTGACCACATTCCACTGCTTCCACGAGAACCTGTAAACCACCAACTTGGGGACAGCTGAAAGTGCTGACATGTGATGCAGAGGACTTGGTTCAGTCTCAAAATACTTCTCTTACTCCCTCTACTGTTTTTGTTGCTATGCTGGCTATTATAGCATGCCGGGTGGGTTGTATTTATTCAGAGAAACCTATTGGGCTTACATGCCAAACCCTCTGGTTTTTCAACCAGTAACTTGGGATCATGAGGTAATTACTGTATTTACTGACTCTCCCTATTACTAGGGGGGCCAACTCTTAACGACAGTCATTAACAATAAGCAAATTATCCAACCTAATATTTGGAGGGCTCTTGCTGCAACTAAGCCAGTGTCTTTAACCTGGCCTACACATTAATCCAGCCTACAGGAAAAACTTAATATAAAGTTAGGGCCTGTCTACAGTCACCTTATGTGTGTTGGGGTATTAGAAGTCCTGATTCTTTTTTTTTTTTTTGAGTTGGAGTCTCACTCGGTCACCCAGACTGGAGTGCAGTGGCCACTCCTGGCCACTGCAGGCTCTACCTGCTGGGCTCCGGTGATCCTTTCGTCTCAGCCTTCCGAGTAGCCAGAATTACAGGCATGCACTACCACACCCACTGATTTTTTGATTTATTGTAGAGATGAGGTCTCACTGCCCAGGCGGGTCTCAAATCAGTGGGTTCAGGCAATCCACTCACCTCAGCCTCCCAAAGGTGTGGGATTACAGGCTAAGCCACCGAACCCAGCAGAAGTCCTGGTTCTTTAATTACTACCCATAAGGAATCAAAGTATGATATTTCATGTAAAAATTGTGTTCTTACTAACTGTCTAACTGATTCTTCTTATAAAGGATTTATTGTCCTGAAACAACCCCTTTATTTGATGGTTCCTGTAAGTCTTCCATCCCTTTGGTATGATAAGTATGGTGTAAGGGCATTGCCTGAGGTTAATATGCTTTTATCTCATTCTAAATCGTTTATAGCAACTCTAATTTTAGGTATTACTGCCTTAATAGCTGTCGCCACATCTGTCTCAATTTCAGCTGTTGTGTTAGCTAAGGAAGTGCATACAGCCACTTTTACAGACCAATTGTCCAAAAATGTTTCCTTGGCACTAGCTACTCAGGAAATTATTGATCAAAAATTGGAAAGTAAAGTTAACGCCTTAGAGGAAGCTATTCTCACTATAGGCCAAGAGCTTGTAACTTTGAAAATTAAGTTAGCCTTGCAATGTCATTCAGAATTTAAGTGGATTTGTGTAACCCCTCTACAGGTAAATGAGTCTATCCATACCTACAATAAAATAAATAACCATATTTTTGGAATTTGGAACCATTCGGACTTAAGCATAAATCTTTCTAAGTTACATCAAGAAATTCAGGATATCAGCCAAGCGGAAAAACAGTTTAAATCCAATCAACTGGCTCAATCATTTTTAGCAATTTCTCCTCATTTGTTAACCAGAAATCTTTAATGTCCATTTTAATTAATGTCAGAATTTGTGGAACTATTATCTTATTGCTGTTGTGTTTGCTTCCAGTCATCTTCCGGTTATTGAAGAATAACATCAACTGACTGAATGCGGAATTTCAAGGCCTTGTATTAAAAAACAAAAAACAGGGAGACGTTGGGAGCCAGCCATGGAGGCCTGCCTGCTGACAAAGTCTAGGGGGCTGAAGACCCTGGGCCGCAAAGCAATCCTGGGAAACTGAAACCCTTGTTTCTTCTATATTTGTTATTGATGCAGCCAGAAAATTCTGTACAGTCTGAAGGTGGAAAACAAAACTCCAATTCACATCATTCATTGCTCCATACATAGAAGCCAAAGGGTATTTTACGAGAAAAGGTTGCTTCTATTTTACTTATTCCCCTATCTGGCTATGTTCCTGACCTCCTAGTGCTAGGCCTCACTGCCATTTAATCTAGTGTTATGGTTAGAAAATTCACAACGAGAACAGGGAGTGCTCTGTTTAATGTCTGTAAAGAACTCTCTGACCTTGCCAAGGAGTCATGAGTAAGACCTCAAATATCAGGTGTGGGTAGATAATTGCTTGGTAGAGTTACTTTTTTGATTAACAGTTAATTAGAGTTTCCAGGATATTGTTTTGTCTCAGTTACTATGATTTGTATTGTGGCTTGCAAGTTAGGATATAGTTACTATTCATTTACCATACTTATTTGAGCTTCTAACATAAGAAAATAAGCATTTCTATATTATGTTGTTTTTTCTCTACAGATTTAGTATTATAAAGTGGCTTAAGCTTGACTTGAGTATATGTTATTCAATAATCTTTAGACTGTAGTGATCATTGTAGGAATGATTTATAGACTTGTCTTTACAGTGCAAGTTAGAATAAATTAGATGGATGAAATATTCCTAGACGTAATTAGATTAAGTTTTGTAGATTGAGAAAATTAACATGTCTAGTATATAACATTCTTTTAAAACTTATCACATGATTTATTTGCTGAAAACCTGTGGGTTCTTTGAGACCTGGTTATCATCATGGAACACCTTAGGGGCTTCCAGAGATAACCAGTAAATTGAACATCATAGATGATAAACAAGAACAGCTTGCTTTGAAGATCACCAGACAGTGACATTTCTGAGAAAGCATCTGTGCATGAAGGAATGTGCATCAGAGTGGCTCCTTGAAGGACAACATTCACATATAGCTAGTTCTGTTTTTTATAAAGCTATTGATTAGTTACTGATTGTATCATGCTTTGAGAATTTTTGTAAGATTACTTCCCTGTAAAAAGGGTATATAAGCTCACTGTTAACTGGCAATAAATGGCATCTGTCCTGCTCACAACAGAATCAGTTGTCCGAAGTGTTTCCTTCAATGCTGATGCTGTTCCTCTTTCAGGAGACCCTGAATCTAGCTGGAGCTGGACTCCAGCAAATAATACTTTAAACAAATAAGTTATAAAATTATTTGGCTTGCTTTAACTCAGTTTATTCAATTAACCCTTGTTCTGTCAGTAATCTCTTTTTTTTTTTTGAGCTGGAGTCTCACTCTGTCACCCAGACTGGAGTGCAGTGGCCACTCCCAACCACCACAGCCTCGACCTACTGGGCTCCGGTGATCCTTCTACCTCAGCCTTCCAAGTAGCCAGAATTACAGGCATGCACTACCACGCCCGGCTGATTTTTTTTTAATTGTAGAGATGAGGTCTTGCTGCCCAGGTGGGTCTCGAACCCACGGGCTCAGGCAATCCACTCACCTCAACCTCCCAAAGGTGCTGGATTACAGGCTGAGCCACTGAGCCCAGCTGTTAGTAATCTTACGTTGGATTAGCAATCTTCATGAGCACAAGAGTTCTGGAAGACTTTAAAGTTATTAGCAATGTGCACTGAATGACAGTTTTTAGGTTTTTGCTAACTTGACCATAAATGTAATTAAACTGGCATAAACTTTTAATAGCTTGAATTTAAAGATATAAATTTACTGACAACTTGAGCACAAAAATATTACAGATTTAGTAGAGATGATATTTTTTAAATGGACAAAATATTTAAATTTCAAAAGCATTCTATTTTACTGATTTTAAAACGACAAGTTACTAAAGATTGATGGTTCAGTGTTTTAAGGAAGAAAAAAATACTGTTACTTTGACATAGTGGCATTTTGGTCTAGAATCTGTGATTAGTATTAATGGTTAATTCATAGCCATAACTGATTTTTGGGGGGGTAAACTTCATTGTTCACAAAATTTCTTTCTTACATTTCTTTCCACAAACCTTCCATATGTCATCTTATAACATACACACACCATTTTTTGACATGCTTGAACCCTCAATTTGTCCTATACTTTTCTTTTTCCCAAATAACCATTCACTCTATTACAGGACAAAAATTTACCATACAAGATCCTTTCCTACACAAAATTATTTTCTTTCCTTGTATCCTTCTTTCTTACCCAGAATATACTTTTATACTAACAACTTTCCTTATATCTTCCTTTTGCTTTCTGGTTTCTTTATTTTTACCTTTTTAAGGTAAACTTTATGATTTATAATTTGAATTAAACTTAGTAACTTTTGATTACAGGATAGGTGAAATGTTTAACTCTTGGAACACTCCAAAATCCCCCTAGGGAGTAGGTGTCAGGAGAAAGAAGTCCAGCATGAGCAGTTAGAGCTGAAAACTTAGCCTCAGTATTGATCAAGAAATTTATTTGGTTCTAATCAAGTTCATACAGACCCGGGGATTCTCTAGGGTGATGGCAAACAGTGCATAGCACTGGGCCATGGTCCCTGGGTTCCATCAGTCAGGGATCACCATTACTGAGCTAGGTGTTCCCCTTCCCCTTCAGGAGCAGCCACACTGGCTCTTCCAGTGACCTTCTTGTCTGCATGTTGGACAAAGTCCTGTGGGGGCTTAGACTGTAGAGGACTATTGTGCCTCAAGTGCCTAGATTGACCTCATTCATAGCAGCAGCTACCATCCTCCTTAACAGATCTATTCTTACCAGGTCTTTGTTGGGTAGCTAAAGTTTTGCCACTAATGGTGACCACCAATAGGCTTGCCTGTTTTTTGTCTGACTGGGCCTCATCCTGGAATCTCTTTTGGCCTAAATGTCTCAGAATTTATCCAAGAATTTATCTATTTTTTCTAGATTTTCTAGTCCGTTTGTATAGAAGTGTCATAATGATATCAGATGGACTTTTTAAAAATTTCTGTGGTATATGTAGCAATGTAGTTTCATTCTTCTACATACAGTTTTCCAGATTCTCAGCACCATTTATTAGACACAGGTTCTTTTTCATTAATACACATTGGTGGTGGCTCTGTTGAAATGAATTGACTTTAAATGCATGAATTTATTTCTGGTTTTTTTTTTTTAAATATAGTTCCATTTGCTTATGTGTCTGATTTTATGCCAGGACAATGCTCTTCTGGTTACTGCAGCATATCTATCTATCTATCTATCTATCTATCTATCTATCTATCTATCTATCTATCTATCTAATCTATCATCTAGCTATATAATTTTTCTATTGAGAGGGTACTGTGTGTTACATGGACATATTGCATTCTTTGGAGGAATGGCCTCCAGTGTCCCATTCTCCAAGTAGTGAACATTGTACCTGACAGGTAACTTCTGAATCCTAATCACCCTGCTTGCCTCTCCTCTTTTAGTGCCCAAGTATCTACTATTTGTGTGTGTGTGTGTGTGTGTGTATGTGTGTGTGTGAACATTTAGTTGCCACATGTAAGTGAGAACATGCAGTGTTTGGTTTTCTGAGTTAGTTTGCTTAAGATGATGTTTTCCACCTCCATCCATGTTGCTACAACTAACATCATTTCTTTTTTTATAACTGTGTAGTATTCCAAGGTATATATGTACCACATTTTCTTTATCTAATCAATCACTGCTGAGCACAGTGTTTGGCTTCTGATTCTGCTATTGTAAAGAGTGCTGCAATGAATATGCAACTATAGGTATTTTTAAATATAATTCATTTTCCTCTGGGTAGATACCTGGTAATGGGATTCCCATGTCAAATGGTAATTCTATTTTAATTATTTGAGAAATCTTGAAACCAGCTTCCATCCATGTTCAACTAGTTTACAATTCCACCAAATGTGTATGAACATTCCTCTTTCTCCACATCTGTGTCAATATCTGTTGTTCTTTGACTATTTAAATAGTCATTCTGACTGGTGTAATATGCTATCTTTTTGCAGTTTTGATTTGCATCTCTCTGGTGATTAATGATGTTGAGCATTTTTAAATGTCTGCTGGCTGTTTCCTTAGGGAAGTTTCTATTGATGTCCTTTGCTCGTTTTTTCATGGAGGTGTTTAATTTTTCCATGTTTGCCTGTTTGAGTTTTTGTTTTCTCTTTTTATTTAGGATTGCTTTGGCTATTCTTTTCTTTTCTGGTTCCAAGTAAGGTAATGTGATACCTTCAGCCTTGTTCGTTTGTTTCAGGATAGCTTTAGATATTCAGAATCTTTTCTCTTTTTGTACAAATTGTAGAATTTTTTTCTGTTCTTGTGAAGAATTTCATAGGTATTTTCTATTTTCATTGAATCTGTAGATTACTTTGAGCTATGTTGACATTTTAAAAGCTGTAATATTTTAAAAATATTACTATCCATGGGCATGGAACATCTATTCATTATTTTCATGCTTTATATTCAATTTATTTCATTTGCATTTTATGATTTTTGTTGTAGAGATCGTTGAAATATTGCATTAAATTTATTCCTAGGTGCTTTACTTTTGTGTAGCTATTGTAAATGGAGTTGCTTTCTTGATTTTTTTTCAGAGAGTTTTCCATTGGCCTGTAGAAATGCTACTGATTTTTATTTGCTGATTTAATCTTCTGGAATTTAGAAAAATGGTTTACTAGCCCTAAAAAACTTTTGATAATTTCGTTGGGTTTTTCTAAATATAAAATTATGTTATCTGCAAACAAAAATATTTTTACTCTTGCATTCTTAATTTGGTTACCCTTTATTGTATGCTTGCCTAATTGCTTTGGATAGGTTGCTCAGAACTGTGTTGAATAAAAGTGATGAAAATGGTCATCCTTGCTCTGTTTCAGATCTTAGAGGAAAAGTTTTCAGTTTTTTTCTCATTTGGTAAAATATTAGCTGTGAATATGTCTTATATAGTTTTTATTGTCTTGAGGTATGTTCCCTGTATTCTCTGTCTGTTGAGAGTTTTTATGAATAATCAATTTTAAAAATATTCCCTTCTCTATCTTTGCCATTCAACCTTGGAATTCTAACCTCATAAAGCTAGAGTACACACTGTTCTCACTGTTTATACCACACGAATCCTGCTGACTATGCTCTGCATACTAATTTATCCTTCAAGTTTGCATTTTCATGTAAAATATTAAGAAATTAATATATAACTTATGAGTTTCTTGTAAGAAATAAAAGATACATGCTTTTAAAGCCTTCATTTTAATGCTTGACACATAGTAAGGCCTCATTATTTTTAAATTTTGTTGCTGTCCTAATGCTTTTTTCTCTGCATTCTTAGTTTGTTTTTTTTTTTCCTAGAGGTATACTACAGTTGGGTCCATGTTGTAGTCATTGTTCTTAGTGCACTTTTATGAATTTCTTTGGTACTTACTGATTTTTTTTTTCTGGCAGGGGGAGATTTCAGCATGCATTCTGTCTCCAATATGAAAACCAGAAAACTAGAATGTACTCTGTCTTCCAGCTCCAAGCAAGAAGCATTTTAAAAATAACATAAAGATGAGTTATTAAAAGTCTGCCTTTGAAAATAAATCATCTTGGTTTGTGTTTAATTAAATCATTTAAATGGTGAACATTTAACAAAAAGTTACATAATTTATCCTGGTAACATATTTCTCAACTGTAACACAGAATTGATAAGGTTATGAGAAATAAAACAAAAACACACAAGTATTTAGAAGTATTGACACATAGAAAATGCATAATGACTGTAATCCCAGCACTTTGGGAGGCCAAAGTGAGAAAATTGCCTGAGTTCACATATTCAAGATCAGCTCGGGTAACCTGGAAAGACCTCATCTCTACAATAATAATAATAATAAGTTAGCCAGCCATGGTGGTGTGTGCCCATAGTTCCAGCTACTTGGAAGGCTGAGGCAGAAGGCTCACCTGAGCCCACAAGATGGAGACTGCAGTGGCCATGAACATATCACTGCACTCGAGCCTGGGCGACAGTGTAAGACTCCTATTTTTAAAAAGCACAATGAATTCTATATAATTATTATCAATGTTGTTTAAATCTTATCTTTAAAATAACCGAATAGGTTTTCTAGGCAGAAGTTTCATTTTACTTTCTCTTCTTATTTTTTCACTAATATCAAATACATTTCTAAGCTACAAATGTGATGGTAATATGCAGTTATGAAAGGAGTCTGGTAGAAATCAACATTTATACAATTGTGGGTTTTTATAAAGTTTTTTTAATCAATATTTTTTATTATGATATTGTGGGGAACAGTTAAGGGTTAGGTATACAAATATGTTTTGTTCAGGCACCCTATAAAGTTTTTTTTGATTCTTGTATAAGACTCTGTATTATTATGACTATCAATGTTCTTTAAAATATATATTTTAAAATAACTGAATAGGTTCTCTAGTCAAAGGTTGCATTTTATTTTTTCTTCTTATCTTTCTCTTGATATTAAAACTTTTCAAGGCTATAAATGTGATTGTGTAACTTGCTTATTAAAGTTGCTGGTAGAAATCGATGTTTATATCATTATTTATTTATTTTTTATTAATCAATATTTTTTATTATGGTTTTGTGGGGTACAGTTAAGGGTTAGGTGTACAATTATGTTTCATTCAAGCACCCTGTTGATAAGAGGTGTTTTCCCATCCCAGACAGATATTTGCTACTGTTAATCCCATCCCCCTCTCCCCCCATAGTTTCCCAGTACCTTCAGTCATTTTCTTAAAGTATTACATTGGATGTTCAAGGTCCATTATATGAGTGAGAACATGTGATACTCGGATCTTTGTTTCTGTGAGAGGTCACTCAGTATTATAGACTCCAGTTCCATCCAGGTTGCTGTGAAATTCATGATTTTGTTCTTTTTTATGGCTGCGTAGTATTCCATCGTGTATATGTACCACATTTTTTTAATCCAGTCCTCTTTTGATGGGCAGCATGGCTGTTTCCATGTTCTTCCTAATGTGAACAACGCTGCGATAAATATACATGTGCAGGTATCTTCTTTATAGAGTGATTTGAGTTCTTCAGGATATATTCCCAGTAGGGGGATTGCAGGGTCATATGGAAGGTCGATTTTTAAAGCTTTTAGGAATTGCCACACTGCTTTCCACAGAGGTTGCACTAGTTTACACTCCCACCAACAGTGTAGAAGTGATCCCTTTTCACCACACCCTCTCCACCAACAGCTGTTATTTTTTGAGTTGTTGATAATTGCCATTCTGACTGGAGTTAGGTGGTATCTCAGTGTGGTTTTGATTTGCATCTCCCTGATGATTAGTGGTTGAGCATTTCTTCATGTGTTTGTTGGCTGCTCGGATGTCTTCTTTTGTGAAGTGTCTGTTCATATCTTTTCCCATTTTATAATGGGGTTGTTTGTTTTCTTCTTTTCAGTACGTTTCAGTTCCTTGTAGATCCAGGATGTTAAGCCTTTGTCAGACCTAGAGTTGGCAAATACTTTTTCCCAGTGTGTAGGCTATCTCCCAGCTCTCTTGATGGTTCCTTTGGCTTTGCAGAACCTTGTCAGTTTAATAAGATCCCACTTGTCTATCTTCTCTCTTATGAACTGTGGGTTTTGGGTTTTGTTCAGGAATTGGATGCCAGTTCCGATTTCCATGAGGGTACTTCCT
>NW_007254528.1:141402-144710 GCF_000164805.1 Carlito syrichta | reverse complement strand
TTTTTTTTGCTGAGGATTATTCTGGCTATTCTTGGACGTTTGTGTTTCCATATGAATTCCTGTATTGTTTTTTCTAGGTCTGTGAAGAATGCTGTTGGTAATTTAATGGGTATTGCATTGAATTTGTAGATTGCCTTAGGTAAGATGGACATCTTCACAATATTGATTCTTCCAATCCATGAGTATGGGATATTTTTCACTTGTTTGTGTCATCTTTGATTTCTTTGAGCAATGTTTTGTAATTTTCGTTGTAAAGGTCTTTCATGTCTCTGGTTAGGAAGATGCCAAGGTATTTCATTTTTTTCTGTGGCTATTGTGAATGGAATTGTGGTTTTTATTTGGGTTTCTGTTTGTTTATTATTGGTGTAGAGAAATATGCTTGTCTTTTGCACATTTATTTTGTATCCTGAGACTTTGCCAAAGGCCTTTATCAATGTAAGGAGGCTTTTGACAGATTCTCATGGGTTTTCAAGGTACACAATCATATCATCTGCAAAGAGAGATAGCTTGACTTCCTCTTTTCCTATTTGGATACCTCTGATTGCCTCCTTTTCTCTGATTGCTCTAGCCAGGACTTCCAATACTATGTTGAACAGGAGGGGTGAGAGTGGGCATCCTTGTCTAGTTCCGGTTTTCAGGGGAATTGGTTCCAATTTTTGTCTATTTAGGAGTATGCTGGCTGTGGGTTTCTCGTAGATGGCTTTTACTGTTTTGAGGTATGTTCCCTGTATGCCTAGATGTTCAAGGGTCTTTATCAAGAAGGGGTGCTGGATTTTATCAAAAGCTTTTTCTGCATCTAATGATATGATCATGTGGCTTTTGCTTTGACATCTGTTGATGTATTTAATTACATTTATGGTTTTATGAATGTCGAACCAGTCTTGTATCCCAAGAATGAAGCCTACTTTGTCAAGGTGGATGATTTTTGAGATTTATTGCTGAATCTGGTTTGCTAGGATCTTGTTGAGAATTTTAGCATCTATGTTCATCAAAGATATTGGCCTATAGTTCTCTTTCTTTGTTGGGTCTTTATCTGGCTTGTGTATCAATGTGATGTTAGCTTCGTAAAATAATTTGGGGAGAGTTCCATCTTTTTCAATCACCTGTAATACCTTCAGTAGGATTGATATCAACTCCTCCTTAAATGTCTTGTAGAATTCTGCTGGAAAGCCATCCGGACCAGGGCTTTTTTTTGTAGGACGTTTTCTTATTATATAGTCGATTTTTTGATTGTTATTTGTCTATTTAGGGTCTCAATTTCTTCTTGTTCCAACCTAGGTAGGTTGTGTGATGTCAGAAAGTCCTCCATTTCCTTAAGGTTTTCAAGTTTGTTCCCATACAAGTGTACGTAGTAGTCTCTAATGATCTTTTGTATTTCTTCAGGGTTAGATGTGACTTCACCTTTTGTGTTTCTGATTGTGCTTATTTGGTTTTTTTCTCATTTTTTCTTGGTCAGTCAAGTTAGGGGACCATCAATCTTGTTTATCCTATCGAAGAACAAGCTTTTTGTTTCATTGATCTTTTGTATTATCTTTTTGTCTTCTATATCCAGGATTTCGGCTTTTATTTTGGTGATCTGGATTCTTCTGCTGAAATTAGGGTTTCTGTGGTCTTGCTTTTCCAGCTTCTTCAGGTGGCTTGTTAGGTTGTGAATTTCTGTTCCTTCCATTTTCTTCATGTGTGTTTGTAGGGATGTAAATTCCCCTCTTACTACAGCTTTCAGAGCATCCCAGAGATTTTGGTAAGATGTTTCTTCATTTTCATTTGTTTCCAGGTATCTTTTGATCTCTGTTTTGATTTCGTCATTGACCCAGGAGTTGTTTAGCATCATGCTGTTTAGTGTCCATGTCTTTGTAGGTTTTGGGGGGACTTTGTTGGGGTCAATGTTTATTTTTATTACACTGTGGTCTGAGAAGGTGCATGGTAGAATTTCAGTCCTTTTAAATTTGCTTATGCTTGATTTATGACCGAGTTTGTGGTCGATCTTAGAATATGTTCCATGTGGTGATGAGTAGAATGTGTATTCTGTGGTCTTTGGATGGAGTGTTCTGTAGGTATCAATTAAGTCCATTTGGTTCAAAGTCACATTGAGGTTCCGGATTTCCTTGCTGATTTTTTGTCCTGATGATCTGTCTAGGGTTGTGAGTGGGGTATTAAAGTCCCCAGTTATGATGGTGTTAGAGTCAATATCTTTCTTTAGTTTTCCAAGAAGTTGCTTTATGAAAGTTGGTGTACCTATGTTGGGTGCATATATGTTTAGGATAGATATTTCTTGTTGATGTATTTAGCCTTTTATCATTATGTAGTGGCCTTCTGTATCTTTTTTGATTTTTAATAGTTTGAAGGGTATTTAGTCTGAAATTAAGATCGCTACTCCTCTTTTCTTTTGTATTTCGTTCACCTGTAAGTTTGTTTCCCATCCTCTTACTTTGAGTCTGTGGGTATCTTTTCTAGTGAGGTGAGTCTCTTGAAGGCAATAGAGTGTTGCCTGATGATATTTTATCCATTTTGTCATTCTGTGTCTTTTCAGTGGTGCATTTAGTCCGTTCACATTTAGGCTAATAATTGAAATGCAAGAGTTGATCCCTGTCATAAAGTTCTTACAGAGTTGTTCCTGTTTGTTTGTTGTCTTTCTTTGGGTTTTGGAGTTGGTTCATGTGTGTTTTTAATCTTTTGCCTGTACTCTTGTGAAGAATGCTGTTGTTCTTTTTTCTTTTTCTTCTGTGTTCAGTACTTTCTTAAGTGTTTCTTGTAGAGGTGGTCTGGTGGCAGCGTAGGTTCTTAGGGATTGGATATCTGGAAAAGATTTCAATTCTCCCTCACTAATGAAGCTTAATTTGGCTGGGTAGGTTATTCTTGGTTGAAATTGTTTCTCTTTTAGAACTTTGAAGATAGGGCTCCAGGCTCTCCTGGCCTGAAAGGTTTCAGTGGATAAATCTGCTATTCTAATTGGTTTTCCCTGGTAGGTAGTCTGGCCTTTTTCTCTTGCTGCCTTTAGAATTTTTCCTTTTATAGCTACTTTGTTTAGGTGAATTATTATGTGTCTGGGAGTTGGTCTTTTCATTTGTCATCTCGCAGGGGTTCTCTGAATCTCTTGTGTTTGTATTTTTTTATCCTTAATGAGATGAGGGAAGTTTTCTTGAATGATTTCATGAAATGTTTGTTCCAGTGTAGCTTCTGTTTCTCTCTCTGCCTCAGGAAGCCCAATTACTCTTAGGTTTGGTCTCTTGAAGTGATCATTCATCTCTTGCAGGTTTTGTTCTGTCTTTTTTGAGCTTCTTATTCTATGATTTTGACAGTTTGGGTTA
>NW_007254528.1:86031-141286 GCF_000164805.1 Carlito syrichta | reverse complement strand
TTTTTTTAATTCTCTCCATTAATGTCTTGATGTCTGGGTTTGTTGTATGTAACCAGTCATTCTGGGGACTCTTCATTGTTTCTGTTCCAGAATATGTTTTCTCAGTGTCTGATTTCCCAGGGGTCTGTGTAAGATCTATATTCTTCTTTTGGTTTTTCTTCATTTGTGTGGTTTTTTCCCCCTCCCTACTTTTTCCCTCCCTCCCCATCACCATCTTCTTTAATTCTGTTATTCAGGGGTAAAGGGATTGATTTTACTTCTGTTTGTTCAATCTCCTATTCTTTATGTATGCCCTCTTACTTTGTTCAATTCTGGAGTTGTGCTGTAGGTTGGATGTGGTCCTTTTTGCAGTTTTGAGATTTACTTAAGGGGGAAGGTGTGATTCAAAATCTATCTGCAGGTCCTGGTATTCACTGACAGGTGTGTGGATAATGTGGAACCCACTTCCCACTGCCCTGGAATCTGTCCGTGCAGTGGGGCTGTAGGTTTACTCCCTGAAATAAAATGTGGTTAGCAGAGGGGAGAGAATGAAGCAGATAGTGGGCTGAAGAAGTGAGTGGAGAGATAGAGGATTAAGAGGGGAAACAAACGAGTGTGCCAACAAATAGAGAGAGAGGCCTATACTGAAACAGATAAAAACAATAGACCACAGCTACAGATGAACCAACTCTCATACAAAAAATAAAAAATAAAAATAAAACATATAGTGATGCTATCATACAAGCTAACCAACCACCTTATTAGTGTACTGTTCCTCTATACAAAGATATGGTTTACATAGAGAAGAAAAGAGAAGAAAAGGAAGAGGAAAAAAGAAAAAAGGGAACAATACAGTAGGAATAATAAGTCATTAAACTAATAGAATCAATGAAACACACTCAGACATTTCGTTTAAGTTCAATGTCCTTTCAGGTCTGATTTCTAGTTTTCTTTTCAAGCTGGTAAATTAGTTTGCAGTTAGGGTCAGTTGCCCTTGGTCTGCTTGTAAGGACAGTTCAGAGTACCCTCCGTTCACCACTCTGGTCTATGTCTTTATCAAGCTTGTTTCTCCCGTTTCGGTATTGTTACCTTGAATCACCAGCAGGTGATGCTATCTCAGCTGCTTGCTGAGAGGGGGTGCGGCCGGACAGGAACAAGATGTTTGCCTGCCTCAGGGCAGACAATAGGAGACTTAGGCGGGCAGGCAGGACATCTCGGTCGCAGGAGAGGTGGCAGCGATCCCTGCAGATCTTCCCTGAAGGGACTTGAAGCGGATCGCCTCCAGCCCGGGTGGTGTAATGTGCTATGGCCATAATGGAGGCCATGGTGACAGTGATGGTGGCGGCACCGTTTGCACTGCAGTGACTGTCCAGTCCATTGCGATGCCCCAGTGGTGGCAATGGCCGAGCTCCGTATGAAGAGCAGCCTGCGATGTTGGGGTCTGCAGCCCCCCGGGGCGAGAGTCAGAGACCCACTGCAGATCTCCTTTGCAGAGGGCTTCACAGACCGGGTTGCCCTGTCACCATCTTGCTGCTTCCCCCATATCATTATTTTTTAATGTTTGATTCTTGCACTCTGCATAGAATTCACTTAATGTAAGAGAATCTTTGCATTCTGGGCTCAGAAGTCTTCATTATAAGATGTTTCATAGATGATAATCATGAAATAATGAACCAGAACCTCTGTTCTTCAGAATGAATTAAATTTTTTGGCATATTTGTTTTTTGTGTGTTTTATACCCTATCCTTTCCTGATAATTTCCTACATGCCCTCTAGCATTTATTTGCTGTACAATACTCTTTGACCATAACAACATATTTGCTAATCTTTCCCAGATTTTTTCCCCAAACTTTCACCCACTCCAACTTTGTCTTATGAACCAGTCTTTAATGCCACAGTGCTCACAATACTTAACCAAGAGAAATTGGTGCCATGATCAACACTGACTTAGTATGGTTTAGTTACTGGTGACATTTTCTCTATGATTCTTTCATAGCACATTGTGTATTTGTCATATATGTATCTTATACCCTCAGAGTGTAATCAGCCATGTAATTATCTTTAGTTCAATGAGATGATTGAAGAACTTAACACATTGCTGTATTCAAGCACTAACCCAGAAAAATACTCAAAAGACTATATAAATAATTTTGTTAAATAAACTCTTATATGAGTTTATGACTACTTTCTTCTCTAACCTTCCCATCTATCCCATTGCCCTTTTCAAGAAACATGAAATCAATGTGGCATTCTGGTGCGATTTGATGGAAGTAGAATTTCATGGATCAAAAGGCAGTAACTGTATTACATTTCATTTTATCAAAAGTATCTCAGACATTTTTTAATTAACATTTTTATTAAGCATTGTACTGAACAAGGAAACCAGTTTCAGTTTTTTTAAAAAAAATTATTAGTTAATTCACTCTTCAGTGTTGTAAATATCACCTGTAAGGAAAAGACTTTAGACCATGTAGAAGACAGACTTTGGTTTGTTTAGAGAGTGTGTACAAATAAATCAATGTTTAATACTGATTTCAAGGAAATGCTGATGATGAAGTCATTTGCACAGTAGACCTTTAAACAGAATTGATTTACAACTGCTAAAACTATATCCAAGAAATAATGATCTTTATGACCTTACTGAAAACATTGATCTGCCTAATCCTAAAAGGCCTTGGCTAAACTACTTTGATAATTCTGCACAGTGGCAAGATACTGCCCATTTAAAAGAAGTTATCAAGAGCAATAGGGATTCTGTGTGACAATATGAAAAGAAAAAAGTCCCCATTTGTTCTTAGCTACATAAAATGGTTATGTCATTTCTTGTGGATCAAAGACCTTCCATGAGCTACTGAATAAAGCTTAGGCCTGGGAAAATTCTACATTCTTCAGATGGTTTTCTTGCTTACCTTCATATAACAACATACCCACATATTCCATTGGAGAATTTTACTGTAACCACACCTGGTCATCACTGCTAGGCCCATGTTCTCAATGGTGATACTGTCTCTGACAATGACATTGGGATCTTCAGCCAAGATATGAATCATTATCCCATTTGACTCAAACTTGAGGCCAGAAGAGTGCTGTTGTTTCCTTCATTCTTTGTGGCAGCTTCTTTATCTAAGTGGGACTTTCCCAAACATGAGTGAGCCCTGTGTGGATTGCTAGGCATACGAACTATGTCACTTCTCCAACATGACTGTGACTAAGGTTGTAAACCTTGTTTATATATTCTGCTTATACCATGTTTTGAGGTAAAATACCATATTCTGCTTATGTACCATGTTTTGAGGTAAAACACATAATGTATATGCTTCAAATTTTGTCTCTATGCAAGTGCTGTAGTCAGTTAACTTAAATCTTTTAGCAAATACACATTTCTTCTTTAACTAAATGTCAGAGATAATGAGGTTAATGTATTTAAAAAATTTTACCTATATTATCAGAGAGCTTTTATTCTTGGGTAGATCTATATTAAAATGTACTTACATAATGTGTAAAAACTTTGATACTAGGTCAACCTTTGTTTCAAGTTAAAACATCTGGAAGATAGATTAAGCTTTCATTTCCAGGATGCACTTTACGTCATTCAAATGAGATGATCTGGAGAGAAATCCAGGTAACACTGGTATTTTAAAAGTTTCTCAAGTAATTCTAATGTGTAAAATTTAAGAACAATTGGGATATAAAATACTAAGTGAATATAAAGAGAAGACCCTACTGTAATCCATGGTTAAAGGTAAGGTTCTTAGAGAAAGTTATGTTTAAATTGAAATTGGAGTTATTAAACTTAGTTTAGTTTAAAAATTTGATGGTAGTTCTTGTTGTAAAGTTCATTCACTTCTGTAGTTAAGTGGATGCCAAGGTATTTCATTTTTTGTGGCTATTTTAATAGAATTGTGCTTTTTATTTGGTTCTCTGCCTGCTTGTTGCTAGTGTATAGAAATGCAACTGTCTTTTGCCTGTTGACTTTGTTCCCCATAGCTTTACCAAAGTTGTTTATCAGTGCGAGGAGGCTTCTGACAGACTCCTTTGGGTGTTCAAAATATAGAATCATATTGTTCTGTAAGACTGGCCATCATTAATTTTTTAAAAAATGCAGTTACTGGTGTGGGTGCAGAAATAAGGGAACACTTTTACACTGTTGGTGGAAATGATGGCTAGTTCAACTTCTATGGAAAGCAGTGTGACAATTTCTAAAAGGACTAAAAATTGACCTTCCATATGATCTAATCATCCTTTTCTTGGGATAATTTCTTGGGAATACACCTGGAAGAACATAAATCATTCTACAAAAAAGACACCTGCTTATACATGTTTATAGCCTCACTCTTCACAATAGCAAAAACATGGTACCAACTCCACTGCCCATCAAAAGTGGAGTGGATAAAGAGAATGGGGTACATACATGCAATGGAGTATTACTTAGCCATAAAGAAGAACAAAATCATGGACTTCTTAGCAAATTGGATGGAACTGGAAACCATCATACTTAGTGATCTATCACAGAGACCAAAAACTGAATACTGCATGTTGTCACTTATAAATGGGACCTGAACATTAATAATATTAGCACAAAGGAGGGATTGGCAGCCATTGGACACTGCCAGGGGAGGGAGGGGGGGAAGCGGGGTACATAACAACACAAAGGGTACCTGATTCCAAACCAGGGGAAATGAGGGCAAGTTGGAGGCCCAGACTTCACCTGCATGTAGCCTACTTGTGTAGTTATTTCTTATTTGTACCCTACATCTCTATAACAAAGTAAAAAATTTTAAAAATCGATAGTCTAAGTATGTGATAAAAAATAGATATTTTCCCCAATGTTTTCCTTTACAAGTTTAATATTTTTCACAAATCCTTGGTCCATTTTGAATTAGTTAATGAAGAGATATAAATTATGTCTGGATTAAGTGTTTTGCATATGAGTGCTCAATTGTTTTAGCACCATTTATTGAAAAGCAATTATTTCTGAGTAAACTGCCTTTGCTAAGTTGTAAGAGATCAATTGACTATCTTTGTGTGAGTCCATATTTGGATTATCTATTCGATTTTATTGATCTATTGGTCTATTCTTCCTCCAATATTCTACTTCCTTGATTTTTGTAACTTTTTATTAACTATTGAAGTCAGATCAAGTTAGTTCTCTGACTTTTTTCTTTTTCTTTTCAATTGTATTGGCAATTCTGTATCTTTTGTTATTTGATATAAACTTTAGAAGCAGTTTGTTCATATCCACAAAATAACTTTCTGGGATTTTAATTTATATAATGTTGAGTTTATAGATCAAGATGAGGATAAATAATATTTCAGCTATATGTGGTCTGCTGAGTACAAAATATCCCTCAATTTACTTCACCTTCTTTGATTTATTCCAGCAGATTCTTTGTCATTTTCTTTCAGTAGATATTGAACATTTTTGTTGCTTGATTTTATAAAAATTTAGTTTCTGTTGTGCTAATGTAAATGGTGTGATATTGATTTTTAAGTTATTTGTTTTTATATTTTCAGTGCCATGTTTCAAATTTTAAATTCCAAGTGTTCTTTGCTAATATACAGCAAAGCAACTAACTTTATATATTAACTTTATATTCTTCAACTGTACTATAGTCATTTTTAGTTTCAGGAAGCTATCTTTTTGTGTTCATTTTTTTGAGATTTTTTTACATAGACAATCATGTCTGTGAATAATGAAGTTTCTTTCTTCCTTTCCAAACTGTAAAAGCAATTAATAATGCTGTGAAATAGTCTATAGATGAGATGATGAGAGTTTAAATTAGAGAAGGGTCCATGGAAATGGTAACAAGTTTCTGGATTTGGAGCATATTTTCAAAGTAGAGGCAATGGGACTTGATGATTTTGATTTTTTGGAAGGTGGTATTGGCATAAAAAAATAGAGAATCAAGGATAGCATTTATGTCCTCAGTCTGAGAAAATCAGTCCATGCTAATAACACTAAATAAGACAGGAAATGACAAAGAAAGAAGCAGGTATATTTTGGCTATAATAGGTATAAGATACTCATTAGGCATGTATCAGTAGATGTAAACTAAGAAACAGAGTATATTAATATATGCCAGCGCAGAATGAAAGCTAAGCATGTAAATTTGTTTTTTAATAGCATAAAATTTGTTTATACTTACTACAATCCTAAGTAATTTGGAGAGATTATTTCTGAAAACAATCTAAATAAAGACAAGTGATTTTCAAGGTTGTAAAAAATGGTCAACTTCTACACAAGTGAGATTGTGTCACAGATATGAATTCTTCCCCCAATCAAAATTACACCAAAATCCTCATCCCAGACACAAAGTAATACATTATTGCAACTACTTTTGGTGCCTCTGTTGTGACCAAAAAGAAGGGAGCCTAAGGACAGAAGGAGGTTTCACCTGAGGAGTTGTAGAAAACAAATGGAGATGAACCTGGAGCATGCTATGATAGACACTGTGAGATTTTCTGGTGTAAAACAAAATCCATGTGCAGAAGAAGCAGATTTAGAGATCATGAAGCTTCCAGAAACAGTGTCTAATGTCATGACTCATGACTGACTACTTGGTTCCTGACAATGTCCCAGTTTGACTCTGGCCAATTCCAGAAAAAAAAACAAATTTTACATTTTCTAAGATTTATGCTTGGGAAAAAGAACCAGCATATGCTGTCAGACAGACCTTTAGAAGAACTGGTGTCACAGGACAACTGTGTTGTGGACTCGACATCCCTAGCAATGGATACTGGGTGCCCCTTCTTGCTATTACTTCTGGAAACTGGAAGCTGCTGCTCATATTAGCATCACACACCAAAATGTATTCAATTCTTGCTCCTTTGCACCATCATTGTGTGATTCTGTATCCATAATAACTGACTTGTTTGGCCACCTATGCCCTTGTTGTAAGGGAAACTGGTAAACATGATAACAGGTTCTTTTCAGGTCACATACTGAGAGTGACCCAAGAGTCATACAGTAAGGAGTTCTACTAATATAAAATGTAGTCCATATACTCAGTAGTAAAAAAAAGGTACAAAAGAAAGCTACAAGCAGGCTTTTGTTATGAAATAAAATTAAATAATGAAAAGCAAATGAAATAACACAAGACAATACCATTTTTTTCTAAGACAAAAAATTAGGTACTTTAAATGAATAATGTGAATATTTAAAAAAAATTCCCTGCTATGGTGAAATTGTCTGTTGAACCTGTTTTCAGCTTGCCAATGGAATATGCAATATCTACAGACTCTTCTGAAAGACTTCTGGGAGTTGAACAAATAAGTGTCAGATGATCTAATTTTGGGTCTTTTCTAGGAACTTTGGTGTGAGACCAGCAGTGCTGGATCTAAGACAGGGATATGAGGTGAGGTGAGAAGATAATGTTGCAGAGCTATAATCAGATTAGAATTATCTTGCAAGTGAAACAAATGAGCTATAAGACCAGGAAAAAGCATGTGAGAAAAAGGAGTAAGGGGAAAAGAGGAGAAAAGAGATGCAACTGAATGATGAGACAAAGAGGGGCATTGAGGACTCCAAAATAATCACTTCAAGTTTTTGTTCCCTCCAATGGACCAAATTGGAGGTCAAGATTTGTGATAGCCAGGAGGCCACCTATATCTCACACATTCTCCCCCCCACAACCTGCAAGCTTCATTACTTTCTATGGTCCATCTTCAAATTGTTCCCAGTTAGGCCATGGAAACTCTTGACTCTGAACCTTGTTTCAGATAATTTCCTTTAAGTAGGAATCCCTGGCTTAAACTCTTCATCTGTTTATTTTTTTACCTCCCTTCAAATTCAGCTTACTGTAATTTCCTTGAATCCTATTCCATTGTGCTGTCTTCCCCAAGTAGGCTACTTGCTTCCTGAACAGCTCTGAGGTTTAACTTTAATTCAAGTCTGTTCTGTTTAATCTTTGTCCCAGGATACTTTGTTGGGGATTCTAGAAATGAATAAAGCAATCGCTTTGCCCACAGCAGTCCGGTCTAGTGATGGGGATGGGGAGTTAACATGGTAACAGCTGTGTTCTATTCAGTGCAGCAAATTTCTCATTAGAGGGAGCCCAGGTTGGGCTGGAATTATGGAATGCAGTCACTCATTCATCAGATAGAATAGGAAAGTGTTCAGGAAAAACATGTTGAGTTAAGAACTGAATGGTGAGTTTCAAGAGAAAACAGCTTACAGGTTGAATATGGTCAGTGGTACATAGGGATGTACAGGAATAACTTTCATTTTTCCATCTCTTATTTTGTTTTTTATTTTATCAGTAGTTTTTATTTTGATATTGTGGGGTACAGTTAAGGGTTAGGTATACAAATATGTTTCGTTCAGCACCCTTGTTGATAAGGAGTGTATCCTCGTTCTCAGGCAGTTATTACTACCGTTAATCCCACCTCCCTTCCCCTCCCCCCCATGGCACCACTGTCAGTCCTTTCCTTATAGTATTATGATGGATGTTCAAGGTCCACTATATGAGTGAGAACATGTGATACTCAGATCTTTGCTTCTGTGAGAGGTCACTCAGTATTATAGACTCTAGTTCCATCCAGGTTGTGAGAAATTCATGATTCTGCTCTTTTTTTGTGGCTGCATAGTTTTCCATCGTGTATATGTGCCAAATATTTTTAATCCATTCTTATTTTGATGGACAGCATGATTGATTCCAGATTCTTGTTATTGTGAGCAATGCTGCAATAAACATACGTGTGCAGGTGTCTTTTTCATAGAGTAATTTGAGTTCTTCAGAGTATATTACCAGTAGGGGAATTGTGAGGTCATATGAGAGGTTGATATTTAGAGCTTTTAGGAATCTCCACACTGTTTTCCACAGAGATTGCACCAGTTTGCACTCCCATCAATAGTGTAGGAGTGTTCCCTTTCCACCACACCCTCTCCAGCAACTGTCATTTTTTGAGTTATTGATATAATTGCCATTCTGACTGGAGTTAGGTGGTATCTCAGTGTGGTTTTGATTTGCATCTCCTTGATGATTAGTGAGATTGAACATTTCTTCATGTGTCTGTTGGCTGTGTGGATGTCTTCCTTTGTGAAGTGTCTGTTCATATATTTTGCCCACTTTATAATGGGGTTGTTTGTTTTTTTTGTTTTTTTTCTTTTCAGCATGTTTGAGTTCCTTGTAGATCCAAGATGTTAAGCCTTTGTCGAAACTGGAGTTAGCCCAGTCTGTGGGCTGTCTCCCTGCTCTCTTGATGGTTTCTTTGACTTTGCAGAAGCTTGTCACTTTAATGAGGTCCCATTCATCTATATTATCTCTTATGGCCTGTGGGTTTTGGGATTTGTTCAGGAATTGGATGCCACTTCCAATTTCCATAAGGGTATGTCCTGCATTTTCTAAGGTTCTTAAAGTTTGAGGTTTTACATTTAGATCTCTAATCCATTTAGAGTGAATTTTTGTGTATGAGAATAGATAGGGGTCTTGTTTGAGTCTTTTGCGTGTGGTCAGCCAGTTTTCCCAGCACCATTTATTGAATAGGTTCTCCTCTCCCCCAGTGGTAGGTGGTGGAGGCTTTATCGAAGATGAGTTGGTTGAGAAATTGAGGTTTTGCTTCTGGAATCTCAATTCTATTCCATTGATTTATATGCCTGTTTCTATACCAATACCAAGCTGTTTTGATGATTGTAGCTTTATAGTAAAGTTTGAAGTCTGGTAATGTGATACCACCTGCTTTGTTTTTTTTTTTTTTTGCTGAGGATTGTTCTGGCTATTCTTGGTTGTTTGTGTTTCCATATGAATTCCTGTGTTGCTTTTTCTAGGTCTGAGAAGAATGCTGCTGGTAATTTGATGGGTTTTGCATTAAATCTGTAGATTGCCTTAGGTGGGATGGACATCTTCACAAAGTTGATTCTTCCAATCCATGAGCATGGGATATTTTTCCATTGTTTGTGTTATCTTTGATTTCTTTGAGCAGTGTTTTGTAGTTTTCATTTTAAAGGTCTTTCACATTTCTGGTTAGGAAGATGCCAAGGTATTTCATCTTTTTTGTGGATATTGTAAATGGAATTGTGCTTTTTACTTGGGTTTCTGATTGTTTATTATTGGTGTAAAGAAATGCGGTTGTCTTCTGCACATTTATTTTATATCCTGAGATTTTGCCAAGGCTTTTATCAGTGTAAGGAGGTTTTTGACAGATTCTCTTGAGTTTTCAAGATACACAATCATGTCATCTGCAAGAGAGATAGCTTGACTTCCTCTTTTCCTATTTGAATACCCCTGATTGCCTCCTCTTCTCTGATTGCTCTAGCCAGGACTTCCAATACTATATTGAACAGGAGGGGTGAGAGTGGGCATCCTTGTGTGGTTCCAGGTTTCAGGGGAAATGGTTCCAGTTTTTGTCCATTTAGGAGTATGCTAGCTGTGGGTTTCTCATAGATGACTTTTACTATTTTGAGGTATGTTCCCCGTATGCCTAGATGTTCAAGGGTTTTTATCAAGAAGGGGTGCTGGATTTTATCAAAAGCTTTTTCTGCATCTAATGATATGATCATGTGGTTTTTGTTTTGACATCTGTTGATGTATTTAGTTACATTTATGGCTTTATGAATGTTGAACCAGTCTTGCATCCCAGGGATGAAGCCTAATTGGTTATGATGGATGATTTTTGAGATGTTTTGTTGAATTCTGTTTGCTAGGATCTTGTTGAGAATGTTAGCATCTATGTTCATCAAAGATATTGGCCTGTAGTTCTCTTTCTTTGCTGGGTCTTTACCTGGCTTGGGTATCAATGTGATGTTAGTTTCATAAAATGATTTGGGGAGGGTTTTATCTTTCTCAATCACCTGGAATACTTTCAGTAGAATTGGTATCATCTCCTCCTTAAATGTCTTGTAGAATTCTGCTGGAAAGCCATCTGTTCTGGCTTTTTTTTTAAACATAGTTTTCTTATTACGTAGTCAATTTCCTTCATTTTTATTGGTCTATTTAGGATCTCAATATCTTCTTGTTTCAACCCTAGCAGGTTGTGTGATGTCAGAAAGTCCTCCATTTACTTAAGGTTTTCAAGTTTGTTTCCATGTAAGTGTTCACAGTAGTCTATAATGATCTTTTGTATTTCTGTAGGGTCAAATGTGACTTCATCTTTTGTGTTTCTGATTGTGTTTATTTGGGCCTTTTCTCTCTTTTCTTGTTCAGTCTAGCTAGGGGACCATAGATCTTGCTTATCCTTTTGAAGAACCAGCTTTTTGTTTCATTGTTTTTTTTTGTATTATCTTTTTTGTCGTCTATGTCCTGGATTTGGGCTTTTATTTTGGTGATCTGGATTCTTTTACTGAAATTAGAGTTTTGGTGGTCTTGTTTTTCCAGCTTCCTAAGGTGATTTGTTAGGCTGTTGATTTGTGATCCTTCCATTTTCTTCATGTGCGTTTGTAGGGATATAAATTCCCCTCATACTACAGCTTTCATGACATCCCAGAGATTTTGGTAAGATGTTTCTTCATTTTCATTTGTTTCCAGGTATATTTTAATCTCTTTTGTTTTCTTTGTTGACCCAGGAGTTGTTTAGCATCATGTTAATGCTTAACAACTTGTTGGTGTTAATGTTTATTTTTATTCCACTGTGGTCCATGAAAGTGCATGGTAAACTTTCAGTCCTTTTAAATTTGTTTATGCTTGATTTATGGCCAAGTATGTAGTCGATCTTAGAGTACGCTCCATGCGGTGATGAGTAGAATGTATATTCTGTGGTCTTTGAATGGAGTGTTCTGTAGGAATCAATTAAGTCCATTTGGTCAAGGGTCACATTGAGGTTTTGAATCCCATTGCTGATTTTTTGTCCTGATGATCTGTCTAGGGTTGTGAGTGGGGTATTGCATTTTTCCATCTCAACTAAGATTCAGATTAAAAGAGAGTAGGTAAGGATGCTCATGTTTAGGCCTAAGTTTTTCTCTTCCCAAAACTTCTTTCTGTGTCTATGACCTCCTCACTATAGAAGAAGAACAATTATGAATGTGTGCTGAAATACTGCACGTATATTTATGAAAACATATTTTTAAGATTAGATCTATTGTGTTGCTAACTGCTGCATAACATTTGTGACTAAAAATAACCTTTTTTTCCCTAGGTGAGGGAACTTCCTGAACCCACAAGTTCGAGAACAGCCTAGGCAACTTGGCAAGACTTAATCTCCAAAATAAAATAAATAAATAAAATTTAAAAGTAACCAAGCATGGTAGCATGCACCTGTAGTTCTGGCTACTTAGAAGGCTGAGGCAAAGTCCAAAGAAAAATTTAAAATATTAGAGACATGTAGTTAGGCTGTAGCTTAAACTGAGAATTTAAAACAGGGAAACATTGGCAAGAGAAAATGGTCCCTTCTGTTTTATAATAGGTCTGATGTACCTTTACAACAATTGATATGCTACAGGGTGAAGCCCAGGTTATTCTGTCATTTATCTTATGTTAGATTAATAATCCTTGTGCCTGCTCTGTGGTAGATGTGGCTCCTGAAGCTTCTTTCTTATCTCACCTGAGAGAGACTGATTGATAACTTTAAGATTAATCTTCTCTCCCCCTTCTCTTTCTCACTCTAATTTGCTTTTAAATAAACTTCACTTTCTTTAAAAAAGAAAAAGAAGAAGGCTGATGCAGAGGGATTGCCTGAGTCCAGCATTTCAATGTTGGGGTGGCCATGAGCATGCCACTGCACTCCAGCATGGGCGATAGACTCCAACTCAGAAAAAATCTTTATTTTTTAAGTGGGAGAGAGGCTTTATTAAAGTGGAATTCATATTTTAAACCACCAAGAACTTGAGATGTATATTCTGTGATGTTTGCACAAAAAACTGCCTAATGACACATTTATCAGAGTGTGTCCCTGTTATTAAGTGACACAGTACTGTATATTTTATAATGCCAGAGTATAATTATTTATATACCTCTTTTTTACTCACTAGGCTATGAAAAGCTTGAAGACCTGACAACCTATTCCTGATCCAAACTCCCGATGTCCATGCCATAAGAGATAACATAGACAAGTGGGACTTCATCAAACTAAAAAGCTTCTGCAAAGCAAAAAAAACATCAAGAGAGCAGGAAGACTGTCCACAGAGTGTAAAAAAAATATTTACCAACTGTATATCTGACAACATCTACATCCGGGATCTACAAGGAACTCAAACATGCCAAAAGGAAAAAGACAAACAGCCCTATTAAAAAGTGGGCAAAAGATATGAATTGATACTTCTCAAAAGGAGACATACTAACAACCAACAGATACATGAAAAAATACTCAGCCTCACTAATCATCAAATAAATGCAAATTAAAACCACACTGAGATGCCACCTAACTCCAGTCAGAATGGCCATAATCAATAACTCAAAAAACAACTGGAGAGAATTGTGCGGTGGCATGCTCATAGCCACCCCAACGTTGACCTGCTGGACTTACGCGATCCTTCTGCCTCAGCTTTCTTTTTAAGTTTATTTAAAAGTAAATTAGAGAGAGAGAAGATTAACTCTTAAAGTTCTCAATCAGTCTCTCTAGAGCGAGATAAGAAACCAGCTTCAGGAGGCACATCTACCACAGCGCAGGCACAAGGATTATTAATCCAACATAGGATAAATAACAAAAAATGCTGGGTAGGATTCCGGGTAAAAGGAATTCGTATACATTGTTGGTAGGAGTGTTACTACTACAAACTCTGTGGAAAACAGTGTGGCAATTCCTTAAAAAAATCTAAAAATTGACCTTCCATATGACCCAGCAATTCCCCTGCTGGGAATATGCCTGGAGGAACTCAAATCATTCTACAAAAAGGATACCAGCACATGCATGTTTATTGCAGCATTATTCACAATAGCAAAAACATGTAACCAACTGTGCTGCCCATCAAAAGTGGACTGGATAAAGAAAATGTGGTACATATACACATGATGGAATATTTCACAGCCATAAAGAAAGACAAAATTATAAACTTTACAGCAGCTTGGATGGATTTAGAGTCTATAATACTCAGTGATCTATTACAGTAACAAAGAACTAAGTACTACATGTTCTCATTCATAAATGGACCCTGAAAATAAAGTAAAAAAATATTTATTATAAAATTAGAAGAAAAGCACTGACAGTAGGGATAAACTGCCAGGAGAGTGAGGGAGAGGGCCATAACATCAATAAGGGTACCTGATCTCAAACCAGGTGAAGTGGAGACCAAAAGGAGGCCCAAACTTCACCTGCATGATGCCCACTTGTATACCTAGCCCTAAATTGTACCCCACATCTGTAAAATCAAAACTAAAAAAAAAAAAACACAACTTTTTTTAGTGGGAGAGGGTTTTTCTTAAATAGTAATTAGCATTTTAAAACACCAAACCCTTGAGATGTATATTCTGTGATGTTTGAACAACAAAACTGTCTAATGCCACATTTATTGGAGTGTATCCTTGTTATTAAGTGACACAATACTGTGTTTATTTTATAATGTCAGAATATGATTATTTATGTATCTATTTTTTACTCACTATGCTATGAGAACCGTGAAGACCTTATCTTGCACTTACTGTGTTCCTGTGTTCCTAGAATTGACACAAATTCACATATGTTATGGGAATGCATCATCAAACCTGAAAAAATAAACTTCTATGAGCTTACCACAACACAGCTTACTCTGCCCTCTGTCACTGTTCTCACTTCCCTCATTTGAACAGATGCAGTCTGTTGTCAAAAAAAGAATTATTTTGCCATATTTCAAATTCTTAAACTTAGGAGCTTTTTGTAGAAAAATAAGCTAACAGCAGAATAAATAGACAACCTACAAGATGAGAGAAAATATTTGCAAATTATGAATGTAACAGATGACTAATATCCAGAATATATAAGTAATTTAAAAAGATTGACAAGCAAAAACAACCATATTAAAAATGGGTAAAGGACAACGTACATATACTTTTCAAAAGACATACAAGCAACAAATAAATATATTTTTTAAATGCTCAATATCACTAATCATCAAAGAAATGCAAATCAAAACCAGAATGAGATACCACTCCACACTAGTCAGAATGGTAATTATTAATAAGAAAAAAAAATCTCAACAATAGATATTTGTGCCAGGAAAAAAGAATCCTGATACACTGCTGGTAGGAATGTAAATTATTGCAGTCCCTCTGGAATGCAGTTTAGATATTTTTTCAAAAAACTAAAAACAGAATTACTATTCAACCTGGAAATCCCATTACTGGGTACACACCCAAAAGAACATGAATTGTTCTACCAAAAATACACTCCCATTCACATGATGATCACAGCACTCTTCCTAATAGCAAAGGTATGGAAAAGCAAACTAGGTGCCAACTGACAGTAGACTGGAGAAAGACAAAGTGGTACATATACACAATGAAATACTATGCATCCATAAATAAGAACACAATCGTGTCTTTTTCAGCAACATAGATGCAGCTGGAGGTCATTAGTCTAAGCAAATTAATAAACAGAAAACAAAATACTGTATGTTCTTACTTCTTACTTGTAAGTAGGAGCTAAACACTGGGTACACAAGGATATAAAGATGAGGAAATGGACACTGGAGATTTTTTTTTAATTTTAAAGATGTGGAGTACGATTCAGGGTTAGGTATATAAACGTTCATTATGCAGGTACCCTTGTTGATGAAGTGAGCCCCTCCCTCCCCGATAGTTTCCCTCAACTGCCAATCCCAATGGTACAAAATAGGTAATTGACACTGGGGATTTTTAAAGGGGAGTAGAGGGAAGAGAGGGTTGAAAAATTACCTATTTTGTACCATTTTCACTAATTGAATGTCAAGTAAAATAAAAATCCAAACATCACCATCATGATAAATCTACATAACAAACCTTTGTGTGAACCCTCTACAATGAAAAAATTTTAAAAAATCATTGTTTTCACTAATTTTGTAATTCAATACTAAAGGAGCAAAGAATTTAATTTTAATATGTTTTAAAGGAAAATTAAAAAGCACTTCATTTTTGATTGTCACAAATTAAAAATTCTGGAAAAAACTGAACGCCATGTAGCATGTTTATCTTATTTTGTTAAGGAAGATGTGGTGATCAAGGTCAATCCTTTTTTAGGGTAAGTGTGGCATCATGAATTTTTGCAAGGTAGACCTTTAAACAGATTTCATTGTGCATGTTTGGAGTTGTCTCAGCAAAGTAGTGTTTTTCCTTTAATTTTTAAAAAAGACTAACGATCAGATTGATAAATAACCTGTGTAACCATCTTCCATGGCCTGCCTACAGAGATAAAGCAGGTTATTAGAAGAAAGTGGGGTCAGGATCAAAATGTACTTAATGTGACTTAATGAAAAGAAACGTTTTCTCTCTTTAAACTTACCTGGTTGCCGTAATTTTGCCTCCTCAGTGGATCACCTGTTCTGTCTCAATGTCTTTTCACGACTTCTTGGATCAAGTTGGAGGCCTGGGAAGATTCCAGATCCTTCAGATGGTTTTTATTTTGATCTCCACTGTTGTAGCTTATTCTCACATTGTACTGGAGAACTTCACAGCAGCCATCCCTGAACATCGCTGCTGGGTCCACATCCTGGACAATGACACTGTCTCTGACAATGGCACTGGGACTCTCAGTCAGGATGCCCTCCTGAAACTCTCCATCCCACTAGACTCAAACCTGAGGCCAGAGAAGTGTCGTCACTTCATCCATCCCCAGTGGCAGCTCCTTCACCTGAATGTGGCCATTCCAGACATAAGTGAGCCAGACACAGAGCCCTGTGTGGATGGCTGGGTGTATGACCAGAGTTCCTTTCCATCCACCATTGTGACTGAGGTGAGAGGCCTCATTTTTCTGTTATGAGACTATGACCTGGGTGTTTAGAAATACACATAGGTAAATAACATGCTTCCAGCCTTTAGCCACATGTAAGTGTTTATTCTTATTTTTCAACAAAATTAATTGTTTTTCCATTGAATGTCAGGAATGTACATAGGAAATGAGGTCAATAAAATTTTTAAAAATTGTTATGATTCTACTCTCATGGTGCTTTTATTTTGGGGAAGACCACAGTTTAAGCAGGTAATTTCTGTATTGTGTTATAAATGTTATGCTAAGTCAGCAAGGCTCATCCTCTGGTCACAGATTAGAAACATCTAGAAGGGTTATTCAAAGCCCTTTGCTCAGATTGTACCCGAAAAGCAGTCATAGAAGTTCTGTGGCAATATTCAGGATTCAGTAAATTTTTTAATGGTCCCCAAATGATTGCACTCTGTGACCAAGGTTGATCACTTAGTATGAGTACGAGTGACCATTAATAAACCTACAGGTTTAGAGGAGGCTTTATAGAAAAAGTTGTGTTTGAGCTGAAACCTGAATGATAAAGTTCAGGTAAAACTCAAAAGGGAAGCCAAAGCCTGATATATTGAAACATTCATGTCATTTTATGGAGTTTTATTCAGGTGACATTGAGAGATTAAAATCTGTTGTAAAGCTTTACTGTGCTGGTGTTTATTTTTTCTAGTGGGACCTGGTATGTGAATCTCAGTCACTAAATTCAGTGACTAAATTTCTATTCATGGCTGGAATGGTGGTGGGAGGCATTCTATATGGCCATTTATCAGATAGGTGAGTGTCTCTATTTCACAGCTCTTTTTACTTGTGGGTATTCTCATCTGTGCATGAATCATTTATTCATTAAAAGACAATATCCACTGCAAATCTCACTGTTTGGGGTTTCTGTGGTTCCCAGGGATCTAAAAACAAAATGGAGAAATTACAGTCTGTGTGGTGAGGGTTACTTTGTCAGCATTAAGTACTGGGTATAATTCAGAAAAATGACATCTCCATCAGAAGTGAGGGCGTTTCAGGCCAAGGTTTGGAAATGTGGTGCCAACCCATGTGGTTTAGAAGTGTAAGAATAGTTATTGTTTAGTTCTTTCTCTGTTACTATAACAGGATGTCCCAGACTGAATAATTTATTAAAAGTAGAAGTTAACTTGGTTCATGGTTCTGTAGACTGGGAAGTTTGACAGCATTGTACCAGCATCTGGATGGGGACTTTGTATTGCACCATCCTTCTGTGGAATGTGGAAGGGAATGTGAAGAACCAAGACAGAGAGAGAGTGCAGGCTGAACTTCTTCCTTTTATCAAGAGCCCTTCCAGTGATAACTAATTCACTTTCATTTCATCATTCATTCATTCATGAGGGGAGACCCATCACCTCTTAAAGGTCCAACTTCTTAATACAATCTCAAAAACAACTAAATTTCAACAGGAATTTTAGAGTGAACATTAAAACCACAGCAGTTAGCTATGGAACCGAGAGGAAAATGTTTCTTGACACGGGATTCAGTCTTTTTGAAGATATATATGTGGAAAAGAGAGTTGTACACCTTTGTCATGGGTGTCTTCTGAACAAGTGGACTGTAGGCTTGTGGATGCCAAAGAATGGCCATCACATCATAGTTAGCCAAGTGTGATGGGCAAGCATTTCAGTAAAATTAGTGGGGCCATACAATGTGTTATTGGTGGTATGTTGAAATATTATACCAATATTCTTGTTTTTTAATTTTTGCAAAACCAGTTTCTTATGTATTTAGTGTTTTGTTTATTCATTTATCTTTTGATTATTTTATTTTACATTCAAGAAATACATTATATAGGTTTGTTACATAGGTATATTGCATGATGGTGAGGTTCGGGCTTCTAGTGACTCAGTCACTTGGGCGATGGGCATGGTACCAAATGAGTAGTTTTTCAAACTTTCCTTCCCTTCTTACTTTCTTAAAAGGTCCCCAGTGTCTGTTGTTCTCACCCTTACACCCCTGTGTATTGTGTTTAGCTCCTACATGTAAGTGAGCACATGTACTGTTTAGTTTTCTGATTCTGGGATAATTCACTTAGATTGATGGTCTCCAGTTGCATCCAAGCTGCTGTAAAGGGCATGATTTTTGTTATTTTTATATGCATAGTATTTCATGGTGTATATTTACCACATATTCTTTATTCAGTCCACTGTTGATGGGAACCTAGGTTGGTTCCATGTGTTTGGTATTCTGGAAAGTGCTATGGTAAACATACAAGAGTGAGTGTCTTTCTATTATAATAAAAATATTTGTTCTTCTTTGGGTATATACCCTGTAGGGAACTGCTTGGCCAAATGGCAAATCTGGTTTTAGTTCTCTGAGAAGTCTTTAAATTGCTTTCCACGGGGGTTGCATTGTCTTACCTTCACACCAAAAGTGTATGAGTGTTTCCTTTTCTTGTTAACCCTGCCAACATCTGCTGTTTTGGGATTTTTAATAATAGCAATTCTGACACATGTGAGATGGTACCTCAATGTGCTCTTGATTTGCATTTCCCTGATGAATAGCAATGTTGAGCATTTTATTTTATTTTGTATTATAGATATGTGGATTACAAGTCATGATTAGTTACACAAGCAGGGTTTGTACATGTGAAATTTGGACCTCCAATTGGCCTTCACTTCCCCTGGTTTAGGGCCAGACATCCCTTGTGTTGCTACGTGCCCGCCTTCCCTTCCTGACAGTGTCCATCAACTGCCAATCCCTCCCTTGTGCTAATGCAATTAATGTTCGGTCCAACTTATGAATGAGAACATTCAGTATTCAGTTTTTTGTTTCTGCAAACCAGGTGAAGCAGGGACTAAAGGGAGACACCAGCTTCACCTGTATAATGACCACTTATCTACCTAACTGTGAATTGTACCCCATGTATTTAAAATAAAAAAAGATAACTAAGTACTACAATCTCCAGCTCCATCCAATTTGCCTCAGAATCCATGATTTTGTTCTTCTTTATGGCTGCATAGTACTCCAATGTATATATGTATCACATTTTCATTATCCAGTCCACTTAAGATGGACAGTGGGTTGGTTCTATGTTTTTGGTATTGTAAATAGTGCAGCTATCAACATGAGCGGGCAGCTGTCTTTTTTTTTTTTTTTAGAACAATTTATGTTCCTCCAGGTATATTTCTCCACATCTTCACTAGCGTCTATTGTTTTTTGATTTTTTGATTAGAACTACCTTTATTGGAGTTAGGTGGTATCGGTTTTGATTTATATTTCTCTGTTGATTAGTGAAGCTGAGCATTCTTTTACGTGCTAATATCTGTTGACTGCTAGTATATTTTCTTTTGAGAATTGTCTATTCATGTTCTTTGCCCACTTTTGGTAGGATTTTTTTCTTCAGCTCATATGAGTTCCTTGTAGATACTGGATATTAAGTCTATCGGCATTCATTTTTGGGAATTTGATCAATAATTGGTACCTACTCCAAAGTGCATAAAAGTGTTGCCTATGTTTTCTTCTATGGTTCTTATAGTTTGAGAGTTTACATTTAGGTCTTTGATCTATTTAGAGTTGACTTTTAAAATATGGTGATAAGTAGGATTACATTTTTATAAGCCAGCAGCAAGCAGTAAGAATACCAAATAAAAAGCACAATAGCTACAAAAAAATGAAAGATCTTGGTGTCCACCTAACTTGAGAAGTGAAAGATCTTTACAATGAGAATTACAGAATGCTGCTCAAAGAAATCAAGGATAACCATAACCAAGAGAAACTCGTTTCTTGATATGGATTGGAAGAATCAATGTCTTCAAGATTTAATGCAATAACCATTAGATTACCCACAACATTTTCCTCAGACCTGGAAAAGACAATACAGAAATTTATATGGAAACAAAGAAGACAAGAATAGTCAAAACAATCCTCAGCAAGAGGAATGAAGTGGGAGATAGCACACTTCAATACTTTAAACTTTACTATAAGGCTACAGTAACCAAAAGAGCCTGCTACTGGTACAAGAATGGACATATAGAACAATAGAATAGGATAGAGATTAAAAAAGCAAAAACTCTCTATCTCTCAATCAACTAATCTTTGACAAAACCACCAATAACAACCAATGGGGAAGAGACCATATTTAGCAAATTGTGTTGGAAAAACTGACTGACCACATGCAGAAGAATGAAACAGGATGTTGATGATTTTAATGTCTTTCTTTGCTAAGTGTCTGTTCCTGTTCTTTTCTCACTTTTTAAAAATATTTATTTATTTATTTTTAAACTGTAGGGTACAATTCAGGGTTAGGTATACAAATATTCATTGTGCGGGTACCCTTGTTGATGAGGTGTGCCCCTCCCTTCCTCAGGCAGATTCCCACTACTGTCAATTCTTTTCTTACAGTATTACAATAGTTGTTCAAGGTCCACTTATGAGTGAGAACATGTGATATTCAGGTCTTTGTTTCTGAGAAAGATCACTCAGTATTAGATTCTAAGTTCATCCAGGTTTCTGCAAAGTTCATGATTTTGTTCTTCTTTATGGCTTCTTTATACATATTTCATTGTGTATATGTACCACATTTTTTATTCAGTCCTCTTTTGATGGGCAGCACAGTTGGTTCCATATTCTTGCTATTGTGAACAATGCTGTGATAAACATCCGTGTGCAGGTATCTTTTTTATAGAGTAGATTTGAGTTCCTCTGGGCATATTCCCAGTAGGGGGATTGTGGAGTGATATGGAAGGTTGATTTTTAGAACTTTTAGGAATTGCCGCACTGTTTTCCACAGAGGTTGTACAAGTTTACATTCCCCCCAACAGAGAAGAAGTGTTCCCTTTTCACCACATCCACTTCAGCAACTGTTATTTTTTGAGTTATTGATGGTCATTCTGACTGGAGTTCATTGAAATTCCAGTGTAGTTTTAATTTGCATTACTTTGATGACCAGTGAGGCTGAACATGTTTTCATGTATCTGTTGGCTGCTCATATGTCTTTTTTTGAGAACTGTTGATTAATATCTTTTGCCCACTTGGTAATGGGGTTGTTTGTTTTTCTCTTTTCAGCATGTTTGAGCTGCTTGTAGATGCTAGATGTTAGGACTTTGTCAGATATAGAGTTGGTAAATAATTTTTCCCAGTCTGTGGACTGTCTCTCTGCACTCCTGATGGTTTCTTTGAATTTGCAGAAGCTTGTCAGTTTGAGAAGGTCCCACTTATCTATCTTATCTCTTATGGTATGGGCACTTGGGGTTTGATCAGGAATTGGTTGCCAGTTCCAATTTCCATAAGAGATTCTCCTGCATTTTCTAAGGTTCTTATACTTTGAGGTCTTACATTTAGGTCTCTGATCCATTTAGAGTCGATTTTTGTGTATGGGGATAGGTAGAGGTCCTGTTTTAATCTTCTGCATGTGGTCAAACAGTTTTCCCATCACCGTTTATTGAATAGGTTCTCCTCTCCCAAGTGGTTGGTGACGGAAGCTTTGTTGAAGATGAGTTGGTTGAGTGATAGAGGTTTTGCTTCTGGAATCTCAATTCTATTCCATTGGTCTATATGCCTGTTCTTGTACCAATACCAGGCTGTTTTGATTATGGTAGCTTTATAATAAAGTTTAAAGTCTGGGATTGTGATACCTACTACTTTGTTGTTGTTTTTTTCCTGAGGATTGTTTTGGTAACTCATGGTCATTTAGGTTTCCATATGAATTCCTGTATTGTTATTTCTAGGTCTGAGAAGAATGTTTCTGGTAATTTGATGGTTATTGCATTAAATCTGTAGATTGCCTTAGGTAGAACGGACATCTTAACAATGTTGATTCTTCCAGTCCATGAGCATGGAATATATTTCTACTTGTTTGTGACATCTTGGATTTCTTTGAGCAGTGTTTTGTAGTTTTCATTGTAAAGGTCTTTCACATCTCTGGTTAGGAAGATTCCAAGGTATTTATTTTTGTGTGTGTGTGACTTGTGAATGAAATTGTGCTTTTTATTTGTGCTTATGTTTGTTTATTATTGGTGTATATCAATGCAATTGTCTTTTGCACATTTATTTTATACCTTGAGACTTTGCCAAAGTCCTTTATTAGTACAAGGAGGTTTTTGACACATTCTCATGGGTTTTCGAGGTATAGAATTATGTCACCTGCAAAGAGGGATAGCTTGATTTCCTCTTTTCCTATTTGGACACCTCTGATCGCCTTCCCTTCTCTGATTGCTCTAGCTCGAACTTCCAGAACTATGTTGAACAGGAGGGATGTAAGTGGGTATCCATGTCTTTTTCCAATTTTCAGGAGAAATGGTTCCAATTTCAGTTTGTTTAGCAGTATAATGGCTGTGGGTTTCTTGTAGATGGTTCTATTTTGAGGTATGTTTCATCTATACCTAGATGTTCGAGCGTTTTTATCAAGAAGTGGTGCTGGATTTTATCAAAAGCTTTTTCTGCATCTAATGATATAATCATGTGGTTTTTGTTTTTACATCTGTTGATGTATTCAATTATGTTTATGGTCTTAGGAATGCTGAATCAGTCTTGCATCCCAGGGATGAATCCTACTTGGTTGTGGTGGATGATTTTTGATATCTGTTGCTGAATCCTGTTTGCTAGGATCTTGCTGAGAATTTTAGCACCTTTGTTCATTAAGGATATTAGCCTGTAGTTCTTTTTCTTTGTTGGATCTTTACCTGGATTCAGTATCATTGTGATGTTAGCTTCATAAAATGATTTGGGGGAGAGTTCCATCTTTCTTAAGTGCCTGAAATACTTTCAATAGGATTGGTATCAGTTTCTCCTTGTATGATTTGTAGAATTCTGCTGGAAAGTCATCTGGTCCAGGGCATTTTTTTTTGTAGGTTGTTTTCTTATGATATAGTCAATTTCTTTGATTGTTATTGTCCTATTTAGGTCTTGATTTCTTCTTGCTTCAACCTGGGTAGGTTATGTGATGTCAGGAAGTCCTCCATTTCCTTTAGGTTTTCAAGTTTGTTTCCATACAAGTGTACATAGTAGTCTCTGATAATCTTTTGTATTTCTTCAGGGTCAGTTGTGACTTCATCTTTTGAGTTTCTGATTGAGTTTACTTGGGCCTTTTCTCTCTTTTTCTTGGTCAGTCTAGCTAGGGGACCATCAATCTTGTTTATCCTTTCAAAGAACCAGCTTTTTATAGAATTGATTTTTTGTATTATCTTTTTGTCTTCTATGTCATGGATTTGGGCTTTTCTTTTGGTGCTCTAAATTCTTCTGCTGAAGTTAGCATTTTGGTGGTCTTGCTTTTCCAGGTTCCCTAGGTGACTTGTTAGGCTTTTAGCTTGTGATCTTTCCATTTTCTTCATGTGTATTTGTAGAGATATGAATTCCTCTCTGACTACTGCTTTCATGGCATCCCAGAGATTTTGGTAAGATGTTTCTTTATTTTCATTTGTTTCCAGATATCTTCTAATCTCTGTTTTGATTTCATCATTGACCCAGGATTTGCTTGTCATCATGCTGCTTAGTGTCCATGTCTTTGTGAGTTCTGGGGGAACTTTGTTGGTGTTAATATTTATTTTTATTCCATTGTTGTCTGAGAAGGTGCATGGCAGAATTTCAATCTTATGATATTAGTGTATGCTTGATTTATGGTCAATGATGTGATCAATCTTAGAGTACATTCCATGAGTAGAATGTATATTCTGTAGTTATTGGGTAGAGTGTTTTGTAGGTTTCAATTAAGTCCTTTTGGCCAAGAGTCACATTGAGGTTCCAGATCTCCTTGCTGAATTTGGTCTCGATGATCTGTCTAAAATTGTGAGTTTGGTTTAAAGTCCCCAGCTATGATAGTGTTAGAGTCAATATTGTTGTTAAGTGTGCCTAGAAGCTACTTTATGAAAATTGTTGCTCCTATGTTGGGTGCATATATGTTTAAGATGGATATTTCTTGTTGATCAATTGAACTTTTTATCATTATAGAGTGACTTTCTGTATTTTTAAATTTTTTATAGTGTATTTTAAATATTTAAATTTTTTATAGTGTATTTTAAAATTTTTTAAAGTGTATTTTGTCTGATATTAATCTTGCAACTTCTGCTTTCTTTTGTGTTCCATTCACCTGAAATTTTGCTTCCCATCCTCTTACTTTGAGTCTGGGAGCGTACTTTCTGGTGAGATGAGTCTCTTAGAAACAATATCTTGTTGCCCGATGATATTGTTTCCATTTTACCATTCTATATCTTTTCAGTGGTGCATTTAGTCCATTCACATTCAGGCTAATTATTGAAATGTGAGAGTTTATCCCTGCCATGAGGTTATTATAGAGTTGTTGTTCCTGTTTGTTGTCTTCCTTTTGATTTTTGGGTTGATCCTTGAGTGTTTTCAATCTTTTTCTTGCATTCTTGTGAAGAACATTGTCATTCTTTTTTCCCTTTCTTCTGTGTTTGATACTTTCTTACGTGTTTCTTGCAGAACTGGTCTAGAGGCAGTGTAAGTTCTTAGGGATTGAATGTCTGGGAAAGATTTTAATTCTCTCTCACTGACGATGCTTCGTTTAGCTGGGTAGGTTATTCTTGGTTGAAATTGTTTATCTTTGAGATCTTTGAAGATTGGGCTCCAAGCTCTCCTAGCCTAAAGTGTTTCTGTAGATAAGTCTGATGCTCTTCTAATTGGTCTTCCCCTGTAGGTAGTCTGACCTTTTTCTCTTGCTGATTTTAGGATTTTTCCTTTTATACTTACTTTGTTTAGGTGAGTTACTATGTGCCCAGGAGTTGGTCTTCTCATTTGTTGTCTGGTGGGGGTTCTCTGAATCTCTTGTGTTTTAATGGTCACATCACTGATAAGATGAAGGAAGTTTTCTTGAATAATTTAATGGAATGTTTCTTCTAAGGTGGTGTCTGTCTCTCTTTCTGCTTCAGGAAGTCCAAGTACTCTTACGTTTGACCTCTTGCAATGATCACTCATCTCTTGAAGATTTTGCTCTGTCTTTTTAAGCTTCTTTTCTATGTTTTTGACAGTTTGGATTAGTTCTATATTTTTGTTCTCAAGTTCTAAGATTCTTTCTTCTGATTGGCTAATCTGCTTTCCATGCTTATCTATTTTGTTATTTCTTTCATTCACAGTATTTTTTTTAGAATCAGAGTCTCACTCTGTAGCCCAGGCTGGAGTGCAGTGGCACACTGCTCATGGCCACCATAGCCTCAACCTTCTGGGCGCAGGTGATTCTTCCACCTCAACCTTCCAAGTAGCTGGAACTTCAGATGCACACATCACCATGCCCAGCAATTTTTTTTTATTTATTGTAGAGATGAAGTCTCACAAAATTGCCCAGATAGGGTTTGAACCTGTGAGTTCAGGCAATCCTCTCACCTAGATCTCCCAAAATGCTAGGATTATAGGTGTGAGCCATCACAACCATCCTCATTTGCAGTATTATTTACTGCTTCTATCTCAGTTATTAACTCCTTCCTATTTTCCTCTTATCTCTCCTCAATTTTTTTAATTCTCTCTATTAATATCTTGATATCTGGGTTTGTAGTTTGAGACCAATCATTCTGGGGGCTCTTCAATGTTTGCATTCCGAAGCCTTTTTTCTCATTGTTTGACCTCCCAGGAGTCTCTGTGAAACCCATATTCTTCTTTTGGTTTTTCTTCATTTGTTTAGATTTTCCTCCCCCACTTACTTCCTCTTCTTTAATTCTGTTTTTCAGGGATGGCAGTTGTTTTTACTTCTACTTGCTCAATCTCCTATTTTCTTCCTTATGTGAATACTTTAACTTTGTTCAATTCTGAGGTTGGACTGTGGGTTGGGAGCTGTACTTTTTACAGTTTTGAGGTTTAATTGAGGGGGAAGCTGTGACTCAAAATCTATCTGCAAATTCCAGTATCCACCAACAGGTATATGGGCACCCTGGAACCCACTTCCCACTGCCTTACAATCTGTTCATGCAATAGGGGTATTGGTTTGCTCCCTGGAAGCAAAATGAGGTAAGAAAAAGGAAAATAATGGAAAAAGCATGGAGGTGGGCAAGAGAAAGCTGGAGTGAGAGAAGAGTAAGATGGAAAAAGACAGATGTAACCACTAACATGAAAAGAGACACAAAGACAGAGAAGAGTGAAAAAAATCACTAAAACATACAGATAATCATACAAACACACAGTCCCCAACAAAAATCTGCCTATTGATGTACTCTTCCCATATACCAAAAGGAAGTCTAAAGAATAGAGAAAAAGAAAAAAAAATCAGTAAAATAGCAGAAACAAAGCAAGTACAAAAATGTTGTCAAAATCAGAAAGTGGAAAAAATCTAAAATAAAAGACAAACAAAAATGAGCAAAACAAATACACACATAAAATTAAAACAAAGAATCAAACTTGCTCTGAGGTCGTTTCTGTAATCCATGTCCTTTCAGCTCTGATCTCTAGTCCCTCCTCTCTGCTCTCAGAGCAGGCAGATATGGTTGCTCACAACTTGAGTCAGATGCCCCAGGCCTATTTTGGAAGGAGGGTGAATCAGATCTGGACTCAACTGGATTACTTCCTGTCTAGTCTTCCACTCAGATAGGTCTATGTTGGATCCAGCACAGGGGAGGGGTTTCCGTCTCTCTCAGTTTGATGAGATTACCTTAGGTTGCAAGTTGGAGGCTGGGCGGAGCTGAGCAGGGCAATGCAGGTCTCTGCCTGATCCTTAAGTCCCAAGTTGAAGGCTGGGTGGAGCTGGGCAGAGCTGGGTGGGGCATTGCAAATCTCTGCCTGGTCTTTATGTCCTGAGTTGGAGGCTGGGTGCAGCTGGGCAGAGCTGGGCGGGGCAATGCAGGTCTCTGCCTGTTCCTAGGACAGAGAAAATGGCTGCAGTTGGTGTCTCCTCACCAGGCATGGGGCATCTCTCTGGCTCCCCTGGATCCTCTGTCTCCACTGATCAGAACCAGGGCTCCAGCTGATAACAGTTGATGGTGTGGGCCAGGCGTCAGGCAATGAGAATCAGCTGGATTCGGCAGAAGAGTCTTGTGAGTGCCCTGCACTACTATCTCAGGGTAGTGAGGGCTTATAGTCACCCTCAGAGGGAGGGCTGGGGTACATGGACCCAAGTCTCCCCTTAGATGGACTTTCACTCTCCCACCAGTGCACGCCTATTCACGCAGAGAGTCCTTATGGACACTTGCCTTTTCAGAGACTCTCAGGGTAGGACATGTCCGGTTGCCATCTTAAACTCCACCCTTTTCTCACTTTTTAAAGGGTTTTATTTTATTGTTTTGGTTTGCTTTGCTCTCCTGTTGATTTGTTTGATGTCTTTGTGGATTCTGGATATTAGTCTTCTTTGCATGCATAGATTGCAAATATTTTCTCCAATTCTGGAAACTGCCTGTTTACTCTGTTGATAGTTTCTTTTGCTGTGCTAGAAACTGCTTAGTTTGTTAGGTCTCACTTATTAATTTAAGTTTTTTGCCGCCATTGCTATTGAGGTCTTGGTCATGAAATAATTGCCTTGGCCAATGTTCACAAGGGTATTTCCTAGACTTTTTGTTGTTGTTGTTGCTGTTAAGGATTTTTGTAGTCTGAGGTCTTACTTTTAAGTCATTTAACTATCTGCATTTATTTTTGCACATGGTGAACTGAAGTGGTCTGGCTTCATTCTTTTACATATAGTTAGCCAGTTTTTCCAGTATCACTTGTTAAATTGGGGGTTGTTTCCTTAGTATTTGTTTTTGTCAACTTTGTCAATGATGAAACTACAGTTTTATGTCTGCGTTCTCTCTTCAGTTCCATTGGTCTATTTGTCTATTTTTGTACCAATATCACACTGTTTTGGATACAATGCCAGTACTAATTTCATTTTCACCATTACTTGCTGGAGTCCAGCTCTAGCAGGTCAGGGTTTCCTGAAAGAGGGACAGCATCAGCGCAGAAGAAAAAACTTGGACATTGACTCTGCTGCAAGCAGGACAAATGCCGATTTATTGTCTTTTCCAACTCCTTTTATACTCTACATGTTTTTTGTTTTCAAGACAGCCAGTTACAATTTAATGGATTGGGCAGGCAATGTATCTTTGTTCATCCTGTTTTGATCTTAAAACATTGTCATCCTAAACATTAACTATAAATTTTATAAACTTCTAACATTTCTTAATGATTACTATTTCTTAATGTCCATACAAAACTTACTTATTCCTATAACTATTCCATTATAAATCACTACCAAGTTCTAAGCACTATAATTGTCACATAGATTAGCAAGTCACACCTGTGACCCTTACACAGCAATTTGCAACTAGCTGGGGTAAAACAACATTTTCAAGATTTCTTAGCCATAAGTTGGCCTGACTAGTTTTCCCTAATTTCACACCTGGTGTTTACAATCTGCGTTATTTCCTGCCAGGGAGAATGAGCTTTAATGTTTGTAAAACAAACGGTCTCCAGGGCTCAAGTCATCTTAGTCACAATCCCTAACCAGAATTACAAGCCTCTTTAACAAAGGGAAGTAAAGGCAAGGGTGCTCTAATATTTATGTGATTGTTAATTTTTTAACCATAATATACCACATGTAGAAATTAAGTAAATGTAATTTTTACATTGGCACTCTTCCTAAAAATACAAACTGTAACTTCTCAAATTTCTCCAATTAGTCATCAATCAGAAGAAATAAAATCTTACAAATGATTATCTAACTGCACATGATATTTAAAATCTCTATTGATAATTTCCTGGTAAGGCCAGTGAGTTCCCTGGCAAACATTAAATGGAGCACTTTCTGATTTCTTAACAATTTTCCCAACTACAATGTTTAATCATGTTATTGCATGGTTTAATACCAGGAGGCAGGGGCCGGGGAAACTTAGGGAGGAATTCAAATGAAGAGAAGGTAATTTTTCATGAATTCCCTTCTTGCCTTTTTGCAAGGGGTAGTGGAGGCATGAGTGGAATTTTGCTTTCCATCCTCAGACTGTACAGAACTTTTTGGTTGCATTAATAACAAAAATAGAAGAAGCAAGGATCTCAGCTGCCCAGGTTCGCATTGTGATCCGGGGTCTTCAGCCCCCTGGACTTTGTCAGCAGGCAGGCCTCCATGGCTGGCTCCCAACAATTACTAATTATAACATTTACTGCTAGAGAACTTATCCTATTTTATATTCTGTTTGAAACTACTATTATTCCAACCCTCACTTTTATTACCCAATGAGGGCATCAAACAGAATGACTAAATGCAGGATTTTACTTTTTATTTTATTCATTAATTGGCTCACTGCCCCTACTCATTGCACTTATACACACCCAAAACTCTCTAGGCATATTAAATCTGTTAACCAAACACTTTTATTATCCAAGAACTCCCAAAGTATTGATCTAATAACCTTCTGTGATTAGCATACATAATAGCCTTTATAGTTAAAATATCCCTATATGGTTTTCACCTTTGACTCCCAAAAGTCAAGTTGAAGCCCCCATTGCTAGCTCCATAATACTTGCAGCAACACTACTAAAACATGGTGACTATGGAGTAATACAGGTAGCAATAATGATAAATCCTTTGACAGAATTTATAGCTTACCCTTTCCTTATACTTTCCCTTTGAGGAATAATCATGACAGACTCTATTTGTTTACGATCAAACAGACTTAAAATCATTAATTGCTCACTCCTCCATAAGCCATATAGTACTTGTTATTGTTGATATCCTCATTCAAACACCATGAAGCTTTATAAGAATAACTGCCTTTATAATTGCCCATGACCTTACCTCATCCCTATTATTCTACTTCACCAACTCAAACTATGAGCATATTCACAGTCAAACCACACTACTAGCTAAGAGGCCTACAGACTCTTCCAACCCTGATAGCCATATGATGACTTCTAGTCAGCCTCACAGACCTTGCACTCTCCTCTATTTTTTTTTTTTTTAGAAAACTTGATTTTTTGAGAAGATAGAAATGCTCCCACCTTGGGAGGAGACCAGAAGGGGTTGCCCTATCCTCTACTATTTATTTAATTGGAGAGCTATTTGTAACAATACCATCCTTTTCATGAGCACATCTAACCATCATTTTAATAGTGCTTAATATGTTAATTACTACCCTATATTCCCTCTACATACTTATCACAACTCAACAAGGAAAATTCACCTACCACACTAGTAATATTAAACCCTCTTTTTTTTGTTTTTTTGAGTTGGAGTCTCACTCTGTTGCCCAGACTGGAGTGCAGTGGCCGCTCCCGGCCACCACAGCCTCAACCTGCTGGGCTCCGGCAATCCTTCCGCCTCAGCCTTCCAAGTAGCCGGAATTACAGGCATGTGCTACCACGTCTGGCTGATTTTTTAAATTTATTTATTGCAGAGATGAGGTCTCGCTGCCCAGGTGGGTCTCGAACCTGCAGGCTCAGGTAATCCACTCACCTCAGCCTCCCAAAGGCACGGGATTACAGGCTGAGCCACCGAGCCTGGCTTAAACCCTCTTTTATGTGAGAAAATGCCCTAATATCTATACATTTTTTACCCATTCTGCTATTATCTATTAAGCTTATTCTAGGCTTTCTACATTGAAAATATAGTTTTAAAAATATTAAGTTGTGAATCTAATAATAGAAACTTAAAACTTCTCATCTACCAAGAAAGTATGCAAGAATTGCTAACTCATCCACCCATATCTAACAATGTGGCTTTCTTAACATTTAAAGGATAGTAGTAATCCATTAGTATTAGGAATCAAAAAATTGGTGCAACTCCAAATAAAAGTAATAAATTTACTCTCCTCCTGTATTATCATTAACACTCTTAAAATTTTTTCCTGTCATTATAGCCACTATTAAAATGTGTAACAATTATACCTTATGTAAAATATTCCATTGCATATGCATTTATAAATAGTCTTATTCCAATATCCTTATTTATATACTCAGACCAAGAAACAATTACCTCTAACTGATATTAACTCTAACTATTCAAACCCTAAAACTCTTGCCAGACTTCAAACTATATTATTTCTCCATGTTTTTTATACCAGTAATCCTTTTCATCACATGGTCTATTATATAGTTTTCAATATGATATGTGCATTCGGGCCCTAGTATTAATTGCTTTTTCAAATATCTATTTTTTTCATCACAGTATTAATTCTAGTAACTGCTAATAATTTATTCCAATTATTTATTGAATGAGTAGGCATGGGAATTATGTCCTTTCTTCTTATTGACTGATGATATGGATGAACAGACACCAACAAAGCAGCACTCCAAGAAATTCCCTATAATCATATTGGGGATATTGGAGTTGTCCTAGAAATAGCATGATATCTTATATACCACAGTACATGAGAGTTTTGACAAATATTTATTCTCAGTTTTAACTCTAATACCCTTCTATTAATAGGCCTCCTGTCAGCAGCAACAGGCAAATCTGCACAATTTGGTTTTCACCCAGTACTTCCATCAGCCATGGAAGATCCAACACCTGTCTCCACTCTGCTTCACTCCAGCACCACAGTCATAGCAGGCATCATCCTACTTATCCAGTTCTATCCTCTATTAAAAACCAACAAAACAATTCATCCCCTATACTCTGCCTAGGTGCTATCACTACTTTATTCACAGCAATTAGTGCACTAACACAAAACAATAAATATTTAAAAAATCATTGCATTCTCCACCTCCAGCCAGCTAGGCCTCATAATAGTTACTATCTGCATTAAAACAACCATACCTAGCTTTTCTACATGTCTGTACTCATGCCTTTTAAAAAGTTATATTATTTATATGCTCTGGGTCTAAATGATGAACAAGATATTAAAAAAATAGGATGTCTATTCACGGTCATGCCTTTTACCTCTTCCTCATTAATTATTGGAAGCCTTGTACATACAGGGATACCTTTTCTTACAGAATTTTATTCTACAAACCTTATTATCAAAACCACAAACACATTGTTTACCAATGCCTGAGCCCTCATAATTACACTAATTGCTACCTCCTTAATAGCTCTATACTGTACCAACATTATTTTCTTTGTACTCTTGGGACAGCCCCATATCTCAACTGTAATTGTTATCAATGAAAATAACCCCCTCCTAATTAATTTAACCAAATGGCAGCATTTGGTTAAATTAGCAGTAGGCAGCATTTTTGCTGGATTCCTTATATCTAATGATATTATTCTTATAATCATCCCTCAAGTAGCTATACCCTTATATCTAAAAATTATAGCACTTGCTGTCACTATCTTAGGTTTCACATTAGCAATAGAACTTAATCTTTTTACATATAATCTTGAATTACATCACCCCTCTCAAACTTATATATTTTCAATTTACTGGGATTTTTACCAGTCACAGTACACTGCCTATATCCATATTTAAACCTTCATGCAAGCTAAAATACATGCAAGCAAAAATAGCATCCTTACACCTAGATCTCACTTTAGTTGAAAAAACCCATATATCCACCTCAATTATCTCTTCTAACCAAACAGGACTAATTAAACTATACTTCCTATCTTTCCTTATTTCTCTAGTATTAGTTATTTGCTTAATTATCTAATTTTTACAAGTAACTGTAATAATAATAAAAATACTAACAAATAAAAATCAAGCAGCCACCACCATAAGTCAATGCCCATAACTATATAAAACTGCTACACCCATAGAATCTTCACAAAGACCAACCTCTTCACCCTCAAAATCAACTCAATCCTCTAAATTATTAAAATTAATCACAATATCCTCCCCTTAATATCACATTATTCATATAATTATAAATAACTCTAATAACATATTCATTAATAACAACCTTCAAATAAAAACACTAGATCTTCAAGCCTCAGGATATTCTTCAGTAACTATAGCTGTAGTATATCCAAATACCACCAACATTCCACCCAAATAAATAAAAAACACTATCAAGCCCATAAATGCCCCACCAAAATTCAACACAATTCCATATTCTACTTCTCCACCAATAATTAATCCCATACCCCCATAGATAGGTGAATGCTTTGAAGAAAATACTACAAGATCCATAACAAAAATTACATAGTTCCTACATGAATTTAACCTATGACTAATGACATGAAAAGTCATCATTGTTATTCAACTATAAGAACCCTAATGACAAATACAAAAAATTCCCATACTTTTATAAAAATTATCAATCACTCATTTATTAACCTCCCAGAGCCTTTAAACAGTTCGGCAAGGTGAAATTTTCACTCTCTCCTGGGAGTCTGCCTATCTATTCAATTGCTACAGGACTTTTCATAGCTATACATTATACATCAGACACAACAACTGCATTCTCCTCCATAACACACATCTGCCACGATGTGAATTATGACTAAGTCATCCAGTATCAATATTTTTCATTTGCCTGTTTATGCATGTAGGATGGGGTTTATATTATGGATCCTGCACTTTCTTAGAAACATGAAACGTTGGCATTGTCCTGTTATTACCGTTAGAGCAACAGCATTCATAGGCTATGTACTTCCACAGGGCCAAATATCCTTCTGAGATGCCACTGTTATTACTAACCTCTTATCAGTCATCCCATATATAGGCACTAATCCAGTAGAATGAATCTGAGGAAGGCTTTCAGTTGATAAAGCAGCCCTGACACGATTCTTTGCTTTCCACTTAATTCTACCATTTATAATCACAGCCTTTATAATTGTTCATTAGGAATTTCATCAGACTCAGGTAAAATCCCATTTCATCCCTATTATACAATTAAAGATATCTTAGGACTAATTCTCCTCTTACTTCTACTTCTCATCCTAGTCCTATTTATAACAGACTTATTAGGAGACCCCAAAAACTACACCCAGCTACTTCCCTAAGTACACCTCCCCACATTAATCTAAAATTATTTTCTATTTGCCTACACAATTCTATGCTCCTTTCCCAATAAACTAGGTGGAGCTCTAACCTTAGTATTCTCTATTTTAATCCTGGCTATTGTCCCAATGCTCCATGCCTGTCCCCATGAATATGTATAGATATATATGGAGTATTGAGAAGCATAACAAAGCATAAACAAAGCATAATCTTTTGACTCTGAGCCAGTGACTCTTCTGAATTCTAGTAGCTGACTTGCTAGTACTTACATGAATTGGAGGTCAACTCATTGAATACTGCTTCATTATTATCAAACAGACAACTTCTAACTTTTATTTTTTCCATTATTCTCATTTAATACCACTAGTTAATCTAATTGAAAACAAAATATTTAAATGATAGTTCTTGTAATATAAATATTACTTTGGTCTTGTAAATAAAAAATGGACAAATTCAAGAAAGAGGTCTACACCCCACTGTCAGTAGCCAAAGCTGAAATTCTACTTAAGTTATTCCCCAATTATTAAGCTATTTCCCAATTATTATACTTGAGTACAATTTACTTTCAAGTACTATGTCAGTATTGAAAAAATAAACCTTATAGTTTTACATGTTTAGCCATGCATTAAATTATTTCCCCTGTGCATATAAGCAAGCACAAGAACTCATTAATGCATCCAGACAACAAACTTAATTTTAAAATATAATTAACTACACCAGGACATAATGAACTAGTAATATCAACTTATATTATTACATAAACCATTAAGTGATTTATCATACATAGCACATTTTAGTCAAATCATTTCTTGACAACATTCTTATCACCCCCATAATCCTCAATTAATCACCAAGCTTTGAAAAATCAGCAACTTGATTGGGTTATACCTCTGTACTTGCTCTGGGCCCATAACACTTGGGAGTAACTAGCCTGAAACTATACCTGGTATTTGGCTCTCATAGCTTTGCTATAGAGTTGGAAGTCTGGCAATGTGATTCCTCTAGCTTTGTTCTTTTTGCTTAGAGTTGCTTTGGCTATTTTAGCTGTTTGTTGATTCCATATGAATTTTAGTAATGTTTTTTGTAGATCTGAGAAAAATAATTTGAAAGAGACTGCATTAAATTTGTGGATTGTTTTAGGCACGATGCACATTTTAACAATATGAATTCCTCCAATCCATGAGTATGGAATGTTTTTCCTTTTGTTATGGTCATCTTTGATTTCACTAAAGCAGTATTTTGTAGTTCTCATTATAGATACACTTAAACTCTTTGATTAGATGTATTCTGAGGTAATTTTTTCCTACTTATTGTAAATAGGATTGAATTTTTTATTTGGTTCTTAACTTGAACGTTGTTGCCATATAGAAATACAATTGAGTTTTGAGTATTGATTTTGTATCTCAAGGCTTTAGTGCAGCCCTTTATTAGTGTGAGGAGTGTTTTGAAGAATGTTAAGGGTTTTCTAGATATAAAACATATCATCCGCAAATAGAAATAATGTAACTTACTCTTTTCCTATTTGAATGCCTTTTATTCTTTTCTCTTTCCTGATTGTTTTGGCTAGGAAAAATTCCAGCGCTCTGTTGAATAGGAGTGGTATGAGTGAGTGTTTTTGTCTTCTTCCAGTTCTTAGGGGAAATGTTTCCAATTTCTGATAATTAAGTCTTCTGGCTTATACTTTTTCTGCTGAGAAGTGTGTTGTGATTCTGATGGGTCTGCCTTGATGAATATTCTGAACTTTCTCTGTAACTGCCTTTAAGATTTTTGTTCTTCATTGTTATGGCTGTGGTATATACTATGTGTGGACAGCTGGTTTTATTCTTGGCTGTGGATTTGTCACAGGTGGCTCTTATTGTTTTGAGGAATGCTCCTTCAATGTTTAGATGGTTGAGCACTTTTATCGGGAAAAAATGTTGAATTTTCTCAACTGCTTTTTCTGTGACCATTGAGATAATCACGTGGTTCTTGTTTTTACTTCTGTTTATGTGGTGTATTATGTTTATTGATTTGCATATGTTGAATAAGTCTTGCATCCCAGGAATAAAGGCCATTTGATGATGATGAATTATTATTTTGATATGCTCCTTGATGTGGTTTGCTTACATTTTGCTAAGAATTTTTACATCTATATTCATCAGGGATATTGATATTTAAAGTTTACTTTCTTTGTTGTTTCTTTGCTTTTTTTGATATCAGGATGATGTTGGCTTTGTAGAATGAGTATTGAAGGAATCCCTCCTCCTCAATTGTTTGGAATAATTTTAGTATTTGTGGTACCAGTTGTTCCATTTACATCTTGCGGAGTCCAGCTGTGAATCCATCTAGTCCAGGACATTTTTTGGTAGATTTTTTTAAAACTAGTAATTCAGTTTAATGACTCCTTATTGCTCTGTTCAGGTTTTCAATTTTCTCCATTTTTCAATCTTGGGAGGCTGTATGTTTCCAGGAAATGTTACATTTCCTCTAGATCATTTAACTTGCATACAGACAGATGTTTATAATAATCTCTGATAATCTTTTGTATTTCTTCTGGTTCATTTATATTGTCTCCTTTCTTTTGCTTCTTCGTGTATTTATTTGAGTTCTCTGCCCTCTCTTTCTCCTCCCACCCCTCATTTAACCAAAATTATGTCAATCTTGTTTATCCTTTTAAAGAACCAGCTTTTTGACTATTGGTCCTTTCTATGGTGTCTTTTTTGTCTCAATTTCATATATTTTTGCTCTGATTTTGTTATTTCTTCTACTGACTTTGCTTTTAGTTTGTCTTTTCAAGAATTACTCATAGGTTAAATATTATATTGTTTATTTTAGATCTTCCTATTTTCATATTGTGGGTATGCAGTGCAGTAAATTTTCCTCTCAGCACTGCTTTTGCAATGTCCCAGAGACTTTAGCATGTGCTGTTTTTAATTTTTTGTTGGGGGAATCCTCAGTTTATTTTATTTTATTTTAAAGTTGTGGAGTACAATTCAAGATTAAGTATTCAAGTGATCATCCTACAGGTAAAGTTTGGGTCTCCCTTTGGTCCTCACTTCACCTGGTTTGAGATCAGGTACACTTACTTATGTTATGGGCCCCCACTCCGTTGGAAGTTTCTGGCTACTATCAATCCCTTGTTATAGTATTATGGTAAATGTTCAAGGTCAGTTTATGAGTGAGAACATGTGATACTCAGTTCTTTGTTTCTGTGTTGAATCACTGAGTACTATGGACTCTAAATTCATCCAAGTTGCTGTAAAGTTCATAATTTTGTTCTTCTTTATGGCTGTGTAGTATCCTATCATGTACATGTACCAATTTTTTAAAATCCAGTTCCGGTTTGGTGGGCAGCATAGTTCATTCCAAGTTTTTGCTACTGTGAATAGTGCTGCAATAAACATGTGTGGGAAGGTATTGTTTTTATAGGATGATTTGAGTTCTTCTGGGCATATTCCCAGAAGGGGGACTGCATTGTTGTATGAAAGGTCAATTTATAGTTCTTTTAGGAATTGCAACACTGTTTTCCATAAAGGTTAAACTAGTTTGCATTCCCACCAAAAATATAGAAGCATTTGCTTTTTTCTGCATCCCTGCCAGCATCTGTTTCTTTAAAACTATTAACTGTGGTCATTCTTACTGGAGTTATGTGGTATCACAATGTGGTTTTGATTTGCATTTCTCTAATGATTAGTGAGACTGAGCATTTTTTCATGTGTCTGTTGGCTGCTTGTATATCTTCTTTTGAGAAGTGTCTATTCATGTCTTTTGCCCACTTTTTAATAGGGTTGTTTGTTCTTTTTGTTTTGGCATGTTTGAGTGTCTTGTAGATCCGGGATCAAATAAAGAAAGAACTATAGGCCGATACCCCTGATGAACATAGATGCAAAAAATTTCTACAACATTCTAGCAAATCAAATCCAACAACACATCTCAAAAATCATCCACCAAAACCCAAGTAGACTTCATCCCCGGGATCCAGGACTGTTCAACATCTGCAAGACCATAAATGTAATTAAATACATCAAAAGATGTAAAACCAAGAACCACATGATTTTATCATTAGATATGGGAAAAGCTTTTGATATAATACAGTATTATTTCTTGATAAAACCCTTGAACACCCAGGCATAGAGGGAACATACCTCAAAGTAGTAAGAGCCATCTATGGTAAACCCACAGCCAATATATTGCTATACAGACAGAAATGGAAAGCATTTACCCTGAAAACTGGAACAATTCAAGGCTATCCACTCTCACCCCTCATGTTTAACAGAGTGTTGGAAGTCCTAACCAGAGCAATCAGACAAGAGAAGGAAATCAGAGGTATCTAAATAAGATGTCAAGTTATCACTCTTTGCTGATGATATGATCCTATACCTTGAAAATCCAAGATAATCTGTCAGAAACCTCCAACAAAATTCCCCAACAAAAACACACAAAGACATGGACACTAAACAGCATAATATGAACGAACAACCTCTGAGTCAACATGGAAATCAAAACATAAATTAAAAGAATCTTTGAAACAAACGAAAACAAAGACTTATCTTACCAAAACCTATAGGATGCCATGGAAGCAGTAATAAGAGTGTCAAATTTAAGTCCAGGATTTCTTTGTTAGTTTGTTGCTTTGATGGTCTGTCTAAAGTTGTTGGTGGGATGCTGAAGTGACCCGCTATTATGGTATAGCTGTCTACATCCTCTGTTAGATTAAGTAGCATTTGCTTTTATAAATCTGTATGTCCTATGATGGGTAAATATATATTTAAAATAGATATTTAATATTAAATTGAGTCCTTTATCCTTATGCAGTTCTCTTCATTGGTCTTTTTTACTTTTATTGACTTAAAGTCTATTTTATTTTATATTAATAGTGATACCTGCTTATTTTTCTTTTCCATTTGCATGGAAAATCTTTCTGCATCTCTTTACTGTAAGCCTCTGGGTGTCATTAGAGCTAAGATGTGCCAATGTGCCTCCTAGAAACCGTTGGGAAATGGATCTTGTTTTTTAAAATTCCAATTAGCCATTCTTTGCCTTTTAATTAAGTATTACGGTCAATGACATTCATGATTATTATAGATATATGATCATTTGTTTCTATCATAATGTTATTGAGGAGTTGATTAATTTTTTATGGTCTGTAAACTCTGTGTTTGCTTTGTTTTTGTGTTAGGTAATATCATTCATTTCCACTTTTATAACTTTCTTAAGCATCTCTAGTGAGGTTTGTCCTGAAGTGACAAATTCCTTTAGCACTTGCTTGTTTGAGAAGGGCTTTATTTTTACCTGACTGATGAAGCTCAGTTTCTTGGGGTAAAAATTTCTTGCCTGACATTTCTTTTGTTTATGTTTGTTATTATGGGGCCAGCAATCTCTTCTGGCTTATACTTTTTCTGCTGAGAAGTCTGTTGTCATTCTGATGAGAATTCTGTCCTTTCTCTGTAACTGACTTTAAGATTTTTGTCCTTCGTTGGTATGGCTGTGGTATATGCTATGTGTGGTCACCTGGCTCCATTCCTGAGTGGTCTCTCTGGTTGCAGCTAGTGTCATGCTGTGGCTGCCTCAAAGGCTATTTATTGTAGAGGTGCTTTCTTGTTAGGTGGTATAGTTCAGGATAAAAGCATATAGATGGTACTTAAAAGTTAGATCCAATAACATCAGCTGCACTGCAGTTGGACTTTCACGATGTCTCATTCACAGTGGTCAAGTTTGTATTGTGTTCCACTCCATTCTTTGAGGCCTGGAGCAGGCATTTCTCCTTAGGGGAGAAGCAGTTGAGAGGGTAGATTTCCCAGGGCACCACCATAGCTTGCTGCTCCTAGTCTTTCTGCCTGGGGGGAGTTCTGCCTTTATGGGGTGCCTGAAAAAACTGCAGGGGGCCTCCTTAGTGACTCTGGTGGCTGGCTTGCCTGAGGATGGCAGGTCTCTGCAGCCACCTTCAGAAAAGTGTGTTTCTCTTGTGCTCTAGGACCCTGCAGCTGGTTCTGAAGCATGTCTGGCAAAAGGTGACTAGGTGGAGGATGATGGATGCCTTGACTCCTAACTGCTCTTGTTTATTTCAGCTGCAGAGTCCAAGCTAAGGACTCCCACTACAGTCTATTGGGTTGTTCTCTCTCTTTCTTGATGGCAGCTGCAGCAGAGCCTGCAGCATCCACAAAGCATCTACCATGTACAGAGGACACAGAGCCTCCCTACTTGGTGAAGAGTAGCAGCTGTTGCAAAACTGCATGAAGGTCAATGAGCTGGGGAGATTCTGTATGGGCTTGCTATGCTCTATGCACATATTAGTACAAAGGAAATTTATGTGTTAAATTTTCAAATACTTTAACATGTCATATGGCTTAAATTAATGTCAAAGTTCTACTTGTAACAGACTGGAGAAATATTTTTTGATACACTCAATATCTACTTATAAGCAGGGAACAATGTAGCAGAGAAGATCTGCTATTGATTATCTAGCAAGGCATTAGGGTTTAGAGTACAAAGTTTCACTTGCTAAAATACTTCTTAATTTCAAAGCGTACTTTCTTATTGCCAGTTTCCACAAGTTGTTCCAATTATCTAATATGCACTTGTTTCTCAGGTTTGGGAGGAGGTTAATGCTCAGATGGGGTTATCTCCAGTTCACCATTGCTGACACCTGTGCAACCGTTGCTCTCACCTTCCTCATTTACTGCTCCTTACGCTTCTTGGCTGGGATTGCTGCCAGAACCATCTTAGAAAATAGTGTAATTCTCAGTAAGTAAATGCTTTGGATCTTAAAATTTTTCAAGTCTTGACTTTGACCTTGAAACTCCATCTTTGACTGAAGTCAAAATCCTATCTATGTTTAAGTTATAGAGTGGACAACACGCCGATTCCAAGCCATGGGAGTGACATTGGCAACCAGTATGACTGCTGTTGGACAGATGATCTGCGAGGACTTGCCTTTGTTATTCCTAATTGGCTCACCCTTCAGCTGGTGATTTCTGTGCCATTATTTGTCTTCTTTCTGTTGTCAAGGTATAAGCTTTCCCTCTTCCTTTGTCTTAGAGGATACTGAGTTCACTAAAGTACATGGAATAGTGCACATGAATTCTTTAGGGTCCTTCAAATAGCGTAAAAGTTAGAGTTGTCATAATATTAAGACCATAAAATTAAATTTGAATTTCAGGTAAACAACAAGTATCTTTTACCTAATATTTCAAATCTTGCATGGGCCTTAGTTACACTGATTATTATTCACTGTGAATATAAAACTTATAATCATATGAGAGTTCAATAATTGCATTTGCCAGGGGAAAAACACAGATGCTTTATTAAATTCAAATAAGCAACAGATAATGTTTACACAAATATATTTATAATATTGCATGGGACATGTTTTTTTTCTTTCTTTTTTTTTGAGTTGGAGTCTCACTCTGTCACCCAGACTGGAGTGCAGTGGCTGCTCCCAGTCACTGCAGCCTCAACCTGCTGCGCTCCAGCGATCTTTCCACCTCAACCTTCCAAGTAGCTGGAACTACAGGCGCGTGCTACCATGCCTGGCTAATTTTTTATTTATTGTAGAGATGAGGTCTCACCAAATTGCCCAGGCGGGTCTCAAACCTGCCGGCTCAGGCAATCCACTCACCTCAGCCTCCCAAAGTGCTGGGATTACAGGCTGAGCCACTGAGCCTGGTGGGACATGTTTTTCTAAAGAAATGTTTACTATTTATTTGAATTCTATTTTAACTAAGCACACTATACTTTTATTTGCTAAAACTGTAGTACCAATATGAGTCCTTTTTGCATTACCTGCAATTCATTGTACTTCCTGGAAGGTCATCTTCATATTGCCCTAGTAATGGAATGAGAGAATGTAAGTTTATATTTCCTGGTATAACTGAAAAAGTAGGGAGTATCAGATGGGAGAAAAAAGGTATCTCAGGAAAAGGCTATGTGAAACATTACAAAGTGAGGATTGACTGCATCTCCCTCCTCTTCTATGACGAGGTGGCTGTCAGAGTATGCTCAGTGGCTGATTACCAACAACAAAGCAGAGGAGAGTTTAAAAGAACTTAGCAAAGTTGCATACAGGAATAGAATAAAGAATCCTGAAGACATCCTAACCATGGAGGTGAGTAGAATAGGAGGTGAACATAGGATGTTGAAAAGACAGAGCCTGACATATACACTACTTAATATCCATAAGCTGAATAAAGTGTGGGAACACAGGTGTGTGGTTATGGTCTTCTTATCTCACTTCAATGTCCTAGTTCTCAGTGTGTGTTGACATTGTTTAAATTAACATGAAAGGAATGGACACAAATATTTCACTTAGCAGATGTAGAAAGCACTTAGGATAAGCATCTGTAAATATTGCATATTGGCAGCCTTCCAAGTAGCTGAAACCACAGGAACATGCTATTAAAAAATATTGTATATTGGTCACTTTTTATGTTAGAGAAAGTAATAGAAACTATTCTATTCCTTCCTGGTTAATATTTTTAATATCCTTTTTAGGGGGTGTAAACCAGTAGAATGGGTGGTTAGGGAAAAAAAGCATAGTGACCACACAGAATAGAACATAAGGAAGTTCATTTATTTGTTCATTCAGTCATGTGCCTTTCATTTATGGTCTATTTTCTGGGTACCTATGTGTGCCAGGTTCTATTCTCTTTTTATAAGTATGTCAGTGATCATAACAGTTCAAGTTTCAAGAGCATGACTGAGTGGAAATGCCTCAGAGAAAGAAGCCTTTCCATTTTTCTCCATGTTAGATATAGAAGACAGATATTGCTGTGGATCATAAAATAAACTATTTATCATATCATGCACATATAAAAACTTCTTATTGAAAAATTATACTGGCTCAGAATAGAGCTTGATCATGAATAACAGACCCAGACTTCATGGAATTTTTATATTAATAAAATAAATACAAAGTAACATTTCGCAATGTTTAATTATGGTCAAAACTAGTCGAAATAAGACCTGCCTTTTAAATACATTTTTAGATATACAAACATATTGTTAACTGTAAGTACAATATTGTGCAACAGCTCTCTAGAAATTTTTTCGTTCTGCATCTCTAAAAGTCTACACCCACTGAACAGCAATTTTCTATTACTCCATTTATCCAGCCCTTGACAACCATCATTCTACACTATGATTATATAATTCTCACTATTTTAGATATCTCATATAAATGGAATCATGCAGTGTTTGTCCTTTTTTCAGTTGTCATTACGTCCTCAAGGTTTATCAATATTGTAGCATACACAGGATTTTCTTCTTCTTATTCACTGAATACTATCCCATTGTGTGTAGAATTTTCTTTATTTAATCACTGGTAAATGGAAATTTCCATTTTCCCCCCATTTTGTTTAGTGTCAATAGTGCTGTGATGAATGCGGGTATGCAAGTGTCTCTTAAAGATTCTGTTTTTAATTATTTTAAACAATTAAATATGCACCCAGATGGGTATTGCTGGATCACATAGCAGTTCTAATTTTTTTCTTTTCTTGTGCAGTGAGAAGGGAATAAAAAATTTACAAATGGAGACATAGATAAACGTATACTCTCTATTAGTTAGAAAAAGAGAAATTAGAAGAGAGCCTATCAAAGAGAATGAATAAAATATTTACAGAAGCATGTTCAATGGTACATATGATGAAAGTTCCTAGAGAACTGAAAAAAGCAAAGAGTATTCAGGAAAAATTTTAAAATAAGAAGAAACAAAATCTTCTGACAAGTTAGATACTACTGAAGATGGCAGAAAGAAATAAATGTTTCCCCAGAGAATAAACCATTACACAGAGATAGGCACAGAAGGCCTCTGTGATAATGAGGATTTATTGACCTTTTGTTGTTGTTGTTGCTAAAAAAATTTTTTTTTAATTGAGGTAGAGCCCTATGGCCTCCTAGATTGTGTTGATATATTTCTTATTTATATCAAATTATATTGAACCAATTAACTTCTCAGGTACTATATTTAATTCCAAACTCACACCTAGAATTTTGCCTTCAAGTTTGGCACAGTCCAGAGAATGAAAGATTATCTTTCAGGGTCCAGGCAGATAACAAGACTGTTGTGAACTGGAATTTAAAAATATACAGGCTGGGCACCATGGCTCAGCCTATAATCCCAACACTTTGGGAGGCCGAGGCAAGAGGATTGCCTGAGCCTGGGCATTCGAGACCAGCCCTGGCAACTTGGTGAGACCTCATCTCTACAATACATAATATAATAATAATAATAAACTAGCCGGGCATGGTGGCGTGCATCTGTAGTTCCAGCTACTTGGAAGGCTGAGATGGAAGAATTGCCTAAGCTCAGCAGGTCGAGGCTGTGGTGCCCATGAATATGCCATTGCCCTCCAACTTGGGCAACAAGTGTGAGACTCAAACTAAAAAAAAAAAAAAAAAAACATTATCAAGCTGAATGTCAACTGATAGTGCCAATTAGTGCCCAGGGAAAGAAAAGCAATGCTCAAAAGAAGCAATAGAAATGTGGTTTAGGAAATATATTTTATGCATGAATGGGTACCCAGTGTTGCCTTATTTTTTTTTTCATTTTGTAAAGGTTATTCAGATATGTGTGTTCTTAGTCCTGTTTAACCTCCATCTGGCAGATTGCTAGCACTCCTGCTCTAGAAAACATTTCTAACTTAAATTTACTTCATTTTTTATCAATAGCAATCCAATCCATTGGTTAGTCTGGTTTTAAGAGTCTGTGAGTCCTGTAAATAACATAAACATCCTCTGCCCGGTTACACAAATCTGAGGGATAGTCAACGTGCTCAAAAAGATGAAGATCTTTTTTTCAGTTCTCAAGTATTCTGTTTTTTTTTATTTTTAATTTGATTTAAAAGATGTAGGGTACACATTAGGATTAGATACATAATAATCTATATGTAGGTGAAGTTCGGGCCTCCCACTGGTGCTTACTTCCTCTTAGGAAAAGGTTCCTTTAGTGATGTGATGTGCCCCCCTCTCCCCACCATTGCTAATCCCTCCCTTGTGCTAATGTGATAAAAGTTCAGGACCCAATTATGAGTGAGAATATGTGTTACTCAGTTCTTTGTTTCTGTGATAGATCACTGAGTATGATAGACTTTAAGTCCATCCAAGTTGCTGTGAAATCCATAATTTTGTCATTCTTTATGGCTGCATAATATTTCATCATGTATATGTACCACATTTTCTTTATCCAGTCCACTTTTGACACGAAACGTGGTTGGTTCCATGTTCTTTTCTATTGTGGATAATGCTGTAATAAACATGCATGTACAGGTATCTTTTTTGTTGAAAAATGTGAGTTCCACCAGAGTATATTCCAAGAAGAGGGATTGCTGGGTAATATGGAAGGTCAATTTCTAGCTCTTTTATAAATTGCCACACTGTTTTCCACAGAGGTTGAACTCGTTTACATCCCCACTAACAATGTAGAAGCATTTCCTTATCTCCATATCCTCGTCAGCATCTGTTTTTTTTCTTTTCTTTTCTTAATGATGACCATTCTTATTGGAGTTAGGTGATATCTCAGTATGGTTTTGACTTGCATTTCCCTGATAATTAGTGAGGCTAGCATTTTTTCATGTATCTGTTGGATGTTTATCTGTCTACTTTTGTGCAGTGTTTATTCATGTCTTTTGCCCACTTTTAAAAATAAAGTTGTTTATTCTTAGAGATCAAACTTTTTATACTTTTCACTACTGTGAAAACTGGAATAGAACACATGACTTCAAATACTAGCATCAACAGAGTTTCTAACACATTATCCCAGAATTGAATTTACTCACTTATCACAAGTTTTTTCCACAGGTGCAGAACCTCCTCTGATAAGTATAGGGTGTGGCTAGAGAGAAGACTGAATGTAATCTCTTTCTAAAGGTGTCCTGGGCACTAGAGAATACCCATTGCATTATTTCACACTCACCAATAAACATCTCAGTCTTTCACAGGCAACTGAGGGTAAATAAAGAGGGATCAAGACTGTCACCTCATGGAAGCATAAGAATTAGGAAGAGAGTTCTTTTCCAGTCCCTAACCTTCAGTATTTCTGGGTGACTTCTTTTGGGTGCATCTTATTCTGAGTTGTCCCAGTCATCCCAGGAAAGGTCCATTTCTCCAGTCATAGAGCAGCATTAACTTTATCTTATAATAAATCTTCCTTTTCCTGACTCAAAGCATTTTAAAGATTCTCACCTTTTAATGGGAATATGATCTTAGTTAACTTCCTTCTGCTCTAAACTTTACAAATTCCAAATCCTCTCCTGCTTGTTACTTATCTTTGCTTTGCCCATTTTCTGCATTCTATTTTATTATGACTTGTTCAGCCCTTTAAAAAAAATTATTTTAAAGATGTGGGGTACAATTCAGAATTCAGTATACAAATGGTCATTTGTGCAGGCAATGTTTGGGCTTCACTTTGGTCCCCATTTTACCTGGTTTGAGATCAGGTACCCTTATTGATGAAGTGTGCCTCCACCCCTGGCAGTTTCCCACTACTGCCAATCCCTTTCTTGTAGTATTATGATAGTTGTTCAGGGTCTACTTATGAGTGAGAAGATGTGGTACTCAGTTCTTTGTTTCTGTGACAGATTACTGAGTGTTATAGACTCTAAATTCATGCAAATTGCTGCAAAGTTCATAATTTTGTCTTTCATTTTGTTGTGTAATATTCCATTGTGTATATGTTCCACATTTTTAAAATCCAGTCCACTTTCTATGGGCAGCACAATTTGTTCCATAATTTTACTATTGTGAATAATGCTGCAATATACACACATGTTTAGGTATCTTTTTCATAGAATGATTTCAAATCACTCTGTGTTCAGACCTTTTCAATCGTCATCTTTATTCTCCTGTTTCATCCATAGAAATCCAGAGGTCTCATGCTCTGCAGTAGCCATGACTGAGTTATAGTCTCCACATATTTCCTTGGAAGCACATTTATTGTAAGGTACATTCTCCAGTCAAGACATAAGAAAAGTGTTCCAGTGTGACTCAATCTCTAGAAAGTCAATATTGGCATACATATGACTATGAGTAATTAGATAACCTTGCAAGATCAATTAAAAATTTATTTATTGAAAATCTTCTGCATATTTCCCTTATACCCACCACATTTTAGAGCTTTCCCAACTATACTATATTAAACAATTTTCCAAATATTATTAATTATAATTTCAAAAAATGTCAAATTTCTCTATCTTATCTCATTCATTGATTTATTCCCAAAGTTCTATGGGTCAACATTTTATCCTATATTTGTTCTGGAATTTCAGATCTTTCAGATTCAAATGCATTACACCCTTCACCTGCTCTCCAACTTTCTTCCATATTTTTTCCTTTTTTCCCCCTTCTTTCCAACTTGTTTCATGGTGACTGACATTGTAGTAGATAGGGCAAAGAAGTTTCAACAGTGACTCCCTTCAAAAAAGTCAATCACCAGCCGGGCTCGGTGGCTCAGCCTGTAATCCCACGCTTTGGGAGGCTGAGATGAATGGATTGCCTGAGCCCGCGGGTTCGAGACCTGCCTGGACAACTTGGCGAGACCTCATCTCTACAATAATTCAAAAAGTTAGCCGGGCGTGGTAGCACGCACCTGTAGTTCCAGCTATTTGGAAGGCTGAGGCGGAAGGACCGCTGGAGCCCAGCAGGTCGAGGCTGCAGTGACTGGGAGTGGCCACTGCACTCCAGTCTGGGCGACAGAGTGAGAGCCCAATTCAAAAAAAAAAAATCAATCACCTTCAGCAGATGAATGGGCTTAATATAGCATCAGTAAATAGAGCAAGAAGGTAGTGGGATTAATAGGGAGGGATACTTAACTCAGATTGCAGGAATGTAAACCAGAAATGCATCTTAAAGGTAATAATATCTGAATTGTATCTTGCATGTTTAAGGTAGAACTACTGGTTTAAAAGGGTAGAGATATGATTAAATTTAAAGTTAAAAACAGTCCAAATGACTACAGGAGTCATGACTATTGGTGTGCTTTACTAGCAAGGTGAAAATCACTGTCGAAATGCATTTAAAAAGTCAAGGTGGAACAACCTTCCATTTGAATATAATCCTCCTCTATTCTGAGTAAAGATTCTACTAGGTAGAAGAAGCTACTTTTGTTTCTACCAGTTATCTGGCATTCCCTGCCTAAAATTTCTGAAAATGCCACTCACATTTTTAATTTTTCACCAAAAATAAACAACCAGTACAAGGCCCAACATGTGTCAAACTTTTCCTCTAATAATGGATGAATTGATGGTCCAGTCTTATAGACACTGCAGCTCCTATCTGCCCCAGGTTTTAGGTCATCTTTAGAATATTATTACAATAAACCTGTAGCATGGGCATGGTTTATGTGTCAGATGTGAGGGCACCACCATGGCTCCTCTCTAACAGACATACAAGCCCAGTATTTTGCTGCTTTAGGCTATGGCTGTAACTGAAAGGACATTCTTGACCATGTAAGTTTTCTCTGTTATGGTGGCATTTCCTTTCTCTGAATTATCTTCATTATGGAATTTTTCCAATAGGCTTTATGGTATTGTTTCATTTGTAGATGTGAAATAATAATGTTAATATTGTTTGAATAATTAGTAAATTAATGAGTACCTGATGTGCTAAATGTAAGTTGGTATGTATATTTGTAAATTTATGTATGTTCTAGCAAATCCTTATGAAAGAAATGTTATTTTTTCTCCTTCTACTCCCGATACATCTATTTCTTCTAATTCTTCTTTTTAATGACCATAAATTTGAGGCTTAGAGATGTTCAGTTATCTTACTCAAGGTATATATCTAGCAAGGAAATTATCTAACTCTAGAGCATAGCCAAGTTGGGTATAAGCAATACTATACCCAGATCTCTCCTGATGTCACCTGCAGATTTAATTCCAGACACAACATGCCAGGATTTTTCCTCAAAGAGGCCAAAAGAGGAATCAAAATAAAGGCTCTAAGGAAGTCTTTTTCCCCAAGACAGATTTTCTACAAAGTGCAGCCGGATGAAAATTAAGCTCAGTCACCATGTCTTTTGTGCTCATTTGTTATAAATGAACCATTGGATCACATTCTACATTGACTTCCCATGTTGCCATGAATCTATGAACTTAAGCATCCTTTAAAAAATTTTAAATTCAAGGTGTACATGTACAGCTTTTTTTATGTCATGTGTAATGATGACATTTGGGTTTCTGTATGGTCCACTAGACAGAAAGTCAATGTCTTGTTCTCTGTGGGTTCCTGATGCTCTGCATTATGACTGTCATTTTGTTACAACTGAGTGGGTTTGTTGTTGCTGTTGTTGTTTAAAGGTTTTAAGATCTACCATGAAGGAGGAGCTGGAGGAAGCAAAGAAAAAAACTTAATATGGATGACTTGTTCTGCACACCCACCCTGTGTAAAAGGATCTGTTACCTATCCTTTGTGAGGTAAGATTCACACAGTACATGAAGAACATAAGATAGTGGAGACATGACTCTATCATTTCAAAAAGTACAGTATGTTGTGGGTATAGATTAAGATATAAGTAATGAGATATTCATAAGGATATTTGATATATTTGAAGGTAGTCAAAGGTTTATAAAAAGACTGTATGAAACTAATTGCACAATGAGGAATATTGTTTTTTCACATCACCTTGCCAGGATCATCACTGGAGACTGATCGTGAGAATTTTAGCTATGATACAAATTTTAACTTTAGGTTTCTTCATTTGTGTGTTTGTTTTTTCATTTTAATTGGAATAAAATTGCAAACACTAAGATGTACAAAGTATACACTTAAATTAACATATGCATCATCTCACACAGTTACCTGTTTGTTTTTTTGACAATAGCCCTTAAAAACCTATTCTCTTAGCAAAAACCCTGAATATAACACAATGGTCAATTGACTATAGTTTAAGTATAACAAAACATTATTTTGTATACTTTTAACATAAATTATAAAAATGCATACTTCTCAATGGTTTTTAGTATATAAACATGCAAACATCACCAGACCAAAATATAGGCAGTTCTAGAAGTCCCCACCATGAATTCTCAACAATACTTCCTGTCCACCAGAAACTAAAATGTGACCTCCAGCCTCACATAACACTTTTTAATTTTAAAACCATTACTATGCAAGTAAATAGTCTACGAAACAAGCCATGTCTTTATTCTTTAACACCAAATTGGTTACCTGAACTCATAGCATTGTAAGTTGTGGGACATAAACTCTAAACATTATGACGTATGTGTTTCTTTTTTTTGTTCACAGTAGGTTTGCAATTGTCTTGCCATTTTATGGCCTTAACCTTCACCTTCAACATCTAGGGAGCAATGTTTTCCTGTTGGAGGGTCTCTCTGGTGCAGTCATGCTTCCAGCCAATTGTGTTAGCCTTTGGGCACTGAATCGCGTGGGTCGTCGAATAAGCAAGATAGTTCTCATGGTCCTACTAGGAGTCTGCATTCTGGTCATTATATTTGTGCCTCAAGGTGAGAAAAGAGCACAGACTGAAGAAATGTGTCCCCTTACCTCTGTCATTTTACTGATTACACACCAGTGTCTGATACCCAAAGGAAATGGAGAATTCGTTTCTGCTGATTCCCCAAAGCAAACTGAGCATTTAGGAATGATTCTACCATTATGTTGCTGGAAAAAGAGCCAAAAGTTAACAAAGAGTGGTACAAACAGATGGCTATCTTCATCCCCGATCTAAAACATAACTGGATACGTGGTGCCATTAATTCCTGTCAGTTTCCAGAGGATAGCAGTTTAACACAAGTTGGACAATCAAACTTGTAATCATTTATGACACTATTGTCGTCATTATATGTAATTGTATCCCATGTGAAAAAACAATATAGTCACTACCTCTGTCTCGGTTCTGATTACTACAGCTTCAGGGACAATGCACTTCCTGAACTCCATGTGTGCACTTGTGTGTCTTGTATTAGATCGCCACAAATGCAACCCTGGTTTAGGGAAGTCATCTTGACTTCAAGAGAATACAATTTCTTGTCTCAGGCAGAGAAAAGAACAGTAGGAACAAGGCATTAGGCATTTAAGACCCTCTTCTATAGTCAATTTTACTAACTTAAATGATCATATTTAGTGAATAGGGAAACTCAGGTATTCACTAAACTTTACCTAACTCTTAATAACGTATTTTAAAGGAAACCACAGTGTTGGGCTCCACTCCTCCTTGTGAGTATCAGCAATGGTGTGAGTTTGCTGCCTCACAAAAGAGTCTACTCCAATGTTGCAACACTCTTTTGAGATTTTTTTCTTTGAATTGAGTAGAAGACAGTCTCTCTGATACTTCCTTCCAGAGGTTTACAGAGTTGAACATTTTTTCCACTAGTAGAGGTCCTTATTCTTCAACATCATTCTAGATCAAACAGTTGTTAAGCTTGTCCATTAACATAGCTGTTCCCTCTTTTTGTGACCCTCTTCTATAATACTAGCCCCATGTCAATATTGAGTACACAGCATGATTTTAAACTCTTCTAGCATATGGTTCAGTCTTACACTCCTCAGTAATTGCCATATGACATCCTACTATCTATATGAAGGGCAGAGCAGTCATAGGAAAAATAAATGAAAGCACACTCTTGATGGACTTACGTGTCCCTCTCCATCTTTGGCAAATCTCTGATGTGTAGGGATGATAGATGTAATAACTTAGATCCATTTAATAACTACTTAAATTGCAATTTGTAGTAATAACTATGTAAATTGCAATATTCTCTGCCTTTGTGTAGTTTTTCTACAATATATTGTAAACATGTCCAAGAGGGTTTTTTGCCACTTATAATTTGAAAGATGGTGATTTCTTCAGCTCTAACTTCTTGAGTGTCACTGTTCTTCCTCTCTCCAGAAATGCAGACCTTGCGTGTGATTTTGTCAACTTTTGGAGTAGGAGTTTCTAGCTCAGCTGTCATGGGTACTCTAACTCATGGAAATGAACTAATCCCCACTGTAATCAGGTACATGGAAATTGTTTCTTGGTCAAAACAGACCTTCCCAGCTTATTAAGGCTTATAGAAAGAGTCAAACTAAGATTAATTAGTTATCAAAGATCAATTGTGTGTAATAACAATTACAAAAATTGTGGCCTAGGTTTATTGAAAGCTGACTTTTTTCCTTTGATGTATCATCTCATGCACTTCTATGAAGCACTCAAAATCTGGTTACATTATTTTTATTAAAATATTGAAGATGCATCTTGATGCACTGATGCATGTGAAAAATATTGCTAGCAAATAAGAGAACATATTTCTAGATGAGGTCAGGTGTGTACTGGGTGGTATGACCACAGAAAAGAGAGCATATTTTTAATGCAAGAGTATGCTATCAACCTGCATGTGTCTAAACTTTCTGCTGTAGTGACTTCCTTAAATCAAAGTGAAATAATAAATTAAAAAAAAACATGTGTGCGTGTTTACCAGATTTTTTTATTGTTGTTTTTATTTCAAGGGCAAGAGCTTCAGGAATCATTGGAATTATGGGTAGGAGTGGCTTTGTCTTCTGTAGTGATAATCCTAGTGGTGTATTCTACACCCCTTCCCTGGATCATATATGGAGTCTTACCCATGCTTGCTGGCCTAGTTGTCCTCCTCCTTCCTGAAACCAGGAATCGGCCTCTGCCTGACACCATCCAGGATGTGCAAAAGGAGTGAGTAAATCACCTAAGCTGTCCTTTAGAAGATCTGTTTGCTGTAGGTCTGTGATGAGGAAGGCAAAACACCATTTAAAGCTAATGTTTTCTATGCAGGTTTAGAACTAGGCTGTTTCCATGTGGTCAGTGCTATTGGTTTAGGTACAGCCTCATCCCTTCCCACAGTGACCTCAGATGTCCTCTGAGAGTCTCTAGATCATACAGAACAGCTCTGCCAAACTTGCATCAGTATGTTTAGTGGTAAAGAGGCAAAAATTTGTTCTCTGTTTTCCTCTCTGCCCTTGTGTGACATACACACTCTTTAAGGAATTTCATAAATATACCCAAAAACAATAACAAAATTTCATTCTACATGTTCAGGTAACCCACAGCCCAAAAAGTACTGGTTTACTATTTAGGGCTGACAGTTTTTATTGGCCTGAACATTGAATAACCTGGAGGACATCCTGTACAGAACTAGAGCTACCCCAAATGATAGTATACCTAAGCGAAGGAGTCTAGTTGTGCTGTCTGACCATACGGTTTTTCATACGGTTTTAACTAGGAATGAACATTTTGATAAGTGAGAAGTAAATGTGGAAAATAATGGTATATTTAAATGATTAAGAGACTATTTTAAAACATTTGTGTACTTTTAAAAAATTCATTTTTCAAAAACTTCTTTAGGAAATGCCTTGATAACCAAGGGTGAGAGTGGAAACTGTCAAAGCTGACTTGGTCCTTAACTCACAAGATCTACTCAAACACCTGAGCAGGGGTCATGATTTTTATTTAAACTGGCAGGTGAAGAATCAGTTTACTTTAAAGAATGCAGGAGATATTTGCTTTCTCTATATGCTTTTGTGTTTGTGGTTTTCATTGATTTAGTCCCAGAGCAAAATGCTCACAAAAAACAAAGCAGGAAGAAACCCTGGTCAAAGTGACACAGTTTTAAAGAATTCAAGGACTGGCTGCTGTTAAAACAAATAAGATAAAAAACATAATTGGGATCGATCCTAGATACTAGCACAATTTGGAATATAAATAAATATACTTGCATAAGTGTAGTACCTAGCATGTTTTTATATAGGAAGATAGAATAGGATTAAAACCATCAATTCTTCCCTAAGTATTTAGTATAGAATCAATATATTACTTACAATGAAAAGTTTCACACTTTCAAAACAACTTGAGACATTTTTTTCAAATTATCTAAAAATTAATAGCCAACAAGATGAATTAGAAAAATGAAGCTCATGGAGTAAGAGAAGGGCAGACTGGCATAAGCTGAAACAGCCAAAACAGTAATAGAAGATGTATTTACAAATAAAAAGCACATAAAGAGACAGCCACATATAACACTTAAAATATGATAAGTTGAGAATCAAACATGGTCTAAAATTAAGAATTTTAATCATGGCCTAAAATTAAGGATTTTAGACCATAAAATTATTTAAAGCTTATTTCAATCACTTAATACTCATTTAAAGCTTCTGGTGTACAAAACTCTATGACATTATAAAAGAAATTCAGAAAAATAGACACTTCTTTTTTTCTTATAAAGATGTGGGGTGCAATTCAGGGTTAGGCATACAAACGTTGCTTATGCAAGTACCCTTGTTGATGAGGTATGCCCCTCCCTCCCCTAGCAGTTTCTCTCAACTGGCAATCCCCCCCAGACAGTTTCCCACTACGGCCAATAGCTTTCTTATAGTATTATAATTGTTCAAGGTCCACTTAATGAGTGAGAACATGTGGAACTCTGTTCTTTGTTTCTGTGACACATCACTGAGTATGATCCACTCTAAATCCATCCAAGCTGCTGCAAAGTCCATCTGTTTGTCCTTCTTTAAGGATTTGAGTCCCTCTGGGGATATTACCAATAGGGGAATTGCTGGGTCATATGGAAGGTCAGTTTCTAGTTGTTTCAGAAACCGCCACACTGTCTTCCAAAGAGATTGTATTAGTTTGCTTTCCCACCAGCAGTGTAGAAGTGTTCCTTTTTCTCTGCATCTTCACCAGCATTTGTTGTTGTTTGTTTTATTAATGATGGCCATTCTTACTGGGGTTCGGTGGTATCTCAATGTGGTTTTGATTTGCATTTCTCTGATGATAAATGAGGCTGAGCACTTTTTCATGTGTCTGT
>NW_007254528.1:35469-86011 GCF_000164805.1 Carlito syrichta | reverse complement strand
AAACCACATTGAGATATCACCTAACTCCAGTAAGAATGGCCATCATTAATAAAATAAAAAACAACATAAACTGGTGAGGATGCAAAGAAAAGTTTGCACTACACTGTTGGTGGGAGTGCAAACTAGTTCATCCTCTATGGAAAACATTGTGGCAATTTCTAAAAGAACTAGAAATTGACCTTCCATATGACCCAGCAATCCTCCTTCTGGGAATATACTGGGAGGAGTGCAAATCATTCAACAAAAAAGATACCTGCACACAAATGTTTATTGAGGCACTATTCACAATAGCAAAAAACATGGAACCAACCATGCTGCTCATTGAAATTGGAATGGGTAAAAAAATGTGGTACATATACACAATGGTATATTACTCAGGCATAAAAAAAGACAAAATTATGGACTTCACAGCAACTTGGATGGATTTAGAGTCTATAATACTCAGTGATCTATCACAGAAACAAAAACTGAGTATCACATGCTCTCATTCATAAATGGACCCTGAACTTCTATCATAATATTACAATAAAGGAATTGGCAGTAGTGGGTCACTTCCAGGGAAGGGGGGGGCACATAACATCAATAAGGGTGCCTGATCTTAATCCAGGTGAAGTGAGGGCCAGTAGGAGGCCCAAAACTTCACCTATTCCTAAAGCATGTATGTACCCAATCCTGACTTGTAGCCCACAACTTTAAAAACTAAAAATATTCCATTGCATATATGTGCCACATTTTTTTAATCCAGTCCTCTTTTGATGGGCAGCATGGTTGGTTCCATGGTCTTGCTGTTGTGCAGCCATAAAGAAGAACAAAATCATGAACTTCGCAGCAATGTGGATGGAATTAGAGTTTATAATACTGAGTGATCTCTCACAGAAACAAAGAGCTGAGTATCACATGTTCTCACTCATAAGTGGACCTTGAACAACTACTGTATTACTGTAGGAAAGGGATTGAAAGTAGCAGGAAACTGCTGGGAGGGGAGTGAGGGGTGGGTAGCTGGGAATGACTGTAGTCGATATCCGCCTGGGGAAGGGGGGGCACACCTCATCAATAAGAGTACCTCCACAATGAACATTTGTATGCCTAACCCTGAATTGTACCCCACAATTTCAAAATAAAAATTAAAAGATAAAAAATAAAAATAAAAATAGATTTTGTGGGCTGCTTGAATTAAACCAAACTGTCATCACTGTGAGTAAACATGGCTAATAACAGGAAAAAAATATGACATGTGAAAGAAATTAAGAAGTAGAATTAGCATAGTTCTATGTTTTAACATAAAAAATATACCAATAATGAAAAAAATAAAATAGAAAACAAAATTTAAAAATCACCAAAAAGATAAAAGTTGTTAACTTTTGGTGGCACACCTTTGAGTAAGCTTTATTTTCTCCTTTTTAAGTTTCTGTGTTCAAAGTTAAAAAGGACAATATAACATTTTAAAGTATTATAAAATATTGTCAAAAATAAAGCACACAGACAAGTTAAGAAATTTAAAAATACTTAAACAGTATATTTATTATATATAATTCTAATAAATACTTATGAAAAACTATATATATAATTCAAAAGACAAGAGTTTATAATGAATCCACTGCCCAAAACAGTCACATGTGTGTTGGAAAACATTACAAACCCACTGGAAATTGCAGATGTATAAACAAAAATGAAATAGAAGATTTTATTCTCCAAAAAACAGACAATTTCTTTTTCTCTCTTCTTTCTTTCTTTTTTTTATAGGCCTGGTCTCGGTCTGCCACTCAGGCTGGCGTGCAATGGGGCAATCATCAACCACAGCTAACTGCAGCCTCAAACTCCTGGGCTCAAGCGATTCATTCTCTTCTGTCTCCAGAGTAGCTGTTATTACAGGCACAGACCACCATGCTAGACCTTTTCTTGTTTGTTTATTTTTATAGAGTGGGGGAGTTCTCACTATGTTGCCCAGACTGGTCTTTAACTACTTGGTCTAAGCAACCCTAACCCATCCTTGACCCCAAGAATGCTGGGATTACAGGTGTGAGCCACCATGCTCATCCCAAACATTTCTCAATATGTTAATTCTAAAGGTTGATGAGAGGACTTAAATTACATGATGGTTCATTATTATCAAGCCCTTTAAAAACAATTAACTAAGCAGCCATTTATCCTGCATGAGAAATGAAAACAAAAGACAAAATGTATGTAGCAGATTCCTGTGTGCAGAACAGACATTACATTTTTCTTTTCACTTTTTTCTTTTTTTTTTTTTTTTGAGTTGGAGTTTCATTCCTTTGCCCAGGCTAGAATGCAGTGGCACACATGCTTACGGCCACCCCAGCATCAATCTTCTGGGCTCCAGCAATCCTTCCACCTCTGCCTTCCAAGTAGCCAGAACTACAGACACGTGCTACTACGCCTGGCTATTTTTTATTTTAATGTAGAGACAAGGTCTCGCCAATTTTCCCAGGCTGGTCTTGAATCTTCAGGCTCAGGCAATCCACTCACCTCGGCCTCCCAAAGTGCTGGAATTATAGGCCAAGCCACCAAGCTCGGCCACATTTTTATTTTCCACCGGTAACAGAATTTTATTTTAAAATTCTCATTCCCTCCAGGTTGCTGGACAATTGCAAGTTTGTTAATTTTGGGGAATTATTTCCACAAGTCTTCCATGCCAGAACTATCTAGATTCCAGAGGCCTATGCTGTGGTAGAGAATGAGGTGGTTGTAACTTATCAATTAACTGTTCGAAGATACCACGGTAATAGTTTAGGATTCCCATCTGTCCACTCAGCTCCCTTGCAACCACACTTTTAAGGTTCTTCTGCTTCCATGAGGCCTGTTAATGGTCAGCACTGGGTTCTTGCTCCCTGAGGGGACAGAGACAGTATTCCATTCTTACCTTTCCCCAATATGCAATTTTTCTAAAAAGCTCTTCTCCTGTCAGCTCTTCCACAGACTCCCTAGTTATCCTCTGGCTATTAGCTTTTCAAAATAAACCAACTAGTCTTTCAAATTCCTTCTGCTTTTGCATGCAAAATACTTTCCAGTGGATCAAGAAGCACAGAAATATCATCCTGCAGAAATGTGGAATGAGACAAGGGGAATCGCAAGGAATTATCCATAATAAATATTATTTGTTCATCCAGTCTAATGAGATGGTTCACATCTCATCATGAAAACCATATGGCATACTCTTTGGTGCATCACCACAAGGGATACTGGGTAATGCATACAATCTGATGTCTCGTGGCAGAGAATGTCCTTCAGATCCTCATGGGTCTTTGATGTTACAGATAAGCTGCTATGACCTAGAAAATGGTCTGTTGTGCAAGTAATTAATAGAACATTATATACTTTTGGTGGAAAAAATATAGTGAGTACAAGAAAAAAATCTATTGTGGTGAGTAGATTTGACCAGTTTCCTTTCAGTGTGACACAGCAGGAGCAATGTCCTTCAAATACCTAGTTAATGTTTAAATGGTCATGATTTTGCAATAAGATTGTCAGTGAACATGTTTTATTTACTCTGTGTTTTGTAGTATTTCTCAAATTGATTTTTACCAAAGGAGACAAGGAAGTCAGAGAATTGATGGTGCCGTTAAAAAACAGTAGAGAATGATTAGAAATTATGATAAATTGTCTGCCCTAATTGTGGTATTCGATGTTTCTGGACAGGTTCTTAAAGGAGGCCCTGTCCACCATTTTTTCAGAGTCATTAAATTATAGATAATTATTAATTATCCTGTTGGATGTAACATTATTTTATTAATTATTTGAAAATTATTGCATAGAATCAAGTCCTAGGTTCATAGACAAATAAATGCAGCTATTCATCAGATGCCAATGATTTACATAATGACATGGAATGAAAATTTCTGCCGAAAGAGGCATCCAGCTGTAGTTTCTCTCAACAGTTACTGACACTTTGTTCATCTCCTGGTTTGTTCCACAGTAAGCAGGTTTGTGCAAACCTGCCCCCAAAGTCTAAGGGAGCTCAAAGGCCAAAGAGTCTGACAAATCCAGTTTCTTAAAATGAAATATTTAATAGTCACTCTTGAATAGAAGTGATATCTCAGGCAGCCACAAGCTGGTGAATCCCTGAACTGGTCCTCCAGAAAATATCCATAATGTAGCAAGCATTTAGGGTAGACTATGTGCAGCTGCTTGTGCCTCAGCCTTTCCTTGTGAGAACTGGGAAGGTTAGATAACAACATTAAGGAGGTTAAATATGCTATAAAATTTTTTATTTTATTCTTTAAAAAATTTTAGATTCAGATGGTACATATGGGTATTCATTACGTGGACATAATGTATAGTGGTGGGAATTAGGTCTCAGGTCCCAGAAAGTGAACATTGTGCCCCATAGATAGTTACTGAACCTAACCTCCCTTACCCCTTATTGGTGTCCCCAGTGTCTGTTATTTTCATCTTTATGACCCTTGAACTTCCACCTATGAGTGAGAACCTGCAATGTTTGGTTTTCTCTTTCTAAGTCAGTTTACTTAGGATGATGATCTCTAGCTCCGTCCATGTTGCAGCAAAGGACATGATTTCATTCTTTTTATGGCTGCTTAGTATTTCATGGTATATATATACTACAGTTTTATTATCCACTGATTGGATGATGGATATTTAGGTTGATTCCACATCTTTGCAATTGTGAATTGTGCTGTGATAAACTTGTGGGTGCAGGTGTCTTAGTATATAACAATTTGTGCTCCTTAGGGTAGACACTTACTAATGAGATTGCTGGATCACATGGTAGATAAGTGGGACTTAATTAAATTAAAAACTGCTGCACTGCAAAACAAATAGTCAACAGAGCAAACAGGAAATCTACAGAATGGAGAAGATATCCACAAACTACACATCTGACAAAGGACTAATATCCAGAATCTACAAAGAACTCAAACAAATCAGCAAGAAAGGAGCAAATAACCCCATTAAAAAGTGGGAAAATTATATGAATAGACTAGTCTCAAAAAAGATATACATACAAACATAAAAAAATTCTCAACATCACTCAGAATCAGGGAAATACAAATTAAAACTACAATGAGATATTACCTCACACCAGTCAGAGTGACCATTATTTTTTAAAAAAGAATATAAAAAGACATGAATAGCCACTTCTCAAGAGAAGAGATATGGGCAGCCAACAGATATTTGAAAAAGTGCTCAGCCTCACTCATCATCAGAGAAATGTAAATCAAAATCACATTGAGATACCTCCCAACCCCAGTAAGAATGACCATCATTAATAAAACAAACAACAACAGATGCTGGCGAGGATTCAGAAAAAAAGGAACACTTCTACACTGCTGGTGGGAATGCAGACTAGTGCAGCCTCATTGGAAGACAGTGTGGAGATTTCTGAAAGAACTAGAAATTGACTTTCCATATGACCCAGCAATTTCCCCTATTGAGAATATACCCAGAAGAACTAAATCATTCTACAAAAAAGATACTTGCACACATATGTTTGTTGCAGCTCTATTCACAATAGCAAAAACATGAAACCAACCATGCTGCCCATGGAAGATGGACTGGATAAAAAAGATTGTGTACATATACACAATGGGATGTTATGCAGCCATAAAGAAGGACAAACATATGGACTTCGCAGCAACATGGATGGATTTAGAGTCAATCATACTCAGTTATCTATCACAGAAACAAAGAACAGAGTACTATATATTATCACCCATAAGTGGACCTTGAACAATTCTCATAATACTATAAGAGGGATTAGCACTAGTGGGAAACTGCTAGGGGAGGGAGGGGCACACCTCATCAACAAGAGTACCTGCGTAATCAACATCTGTATACCTAACCCTGAATTGTATCCCACATCTTTAAAAGAAAAAAAAGAATTTCTGGAAAGAAAAAAATTTTTAAAAGTAAAAAAAAATAAATATATATATAGATGTTGGGACAGATACAGAGAAAAGACATTATTTCTTTGTGAGGGATTATTTATATTCATGGGAACTCGCCTTGGTATGCATCAGTCATTGTGGCAGTTTCATCTCAAGATGTCATCACTCTTGCCATATAACAGGCTAGTTTCTCCTACTGTTATTAAAAATAACTTACAGGGCTGCATATGTGAGGGTTTATTTTCACCTATGAAAAACAGTGTGCTGAAACTGAGAATAGAAAGTTTGGAAGAGAAGATTATCAAATAATTTAGGTATATACTTTAAACCAACAAAGACTACCTCACTGTCTGACTTCTCCCTTTCCCAATCATAAGTCTTTTATGTTCTTAAAAGTGTTGGTTTTATATACACTTACTATCAAACCCTTGCACGCAAGAGTTGGCCTCAATCTTTCTTTCCCAGGAAACTGACCAAAATAACCTATGCAATTATATATAAAACACATTATACTTGCAGGCAAAATAGATGAGCCACCAAAAAATATGTCAATGCATACAGTCAAATAAATTAAGCAAGGATAATTAGGAGTTTGAAACCAGTCGCCCGAATAGTGAGGCATGATCCCTTAACCTGTTCCTAGGCAGAGGCATTTCTCATACACAGAGCCCATTAAACTGAGCAGAGGTTGTGTCCCCAGATGTAAAAACCAGAAAATACCATGGGAACTCCATACAATCATTCCCAAAGACCCTAACACCAATTATTTCAGGGAACTTTCACTGAAAAAAATGAAAGACCTAGACATATTAAGAACTGCTAGACTCTAACCCTGAATAGTTCTCCACATCTTTATAATAATAAAAAAAGAACTGTGGCCAGGCTCAGTGGCTCAGCTTGTAATCCCACACTTTGGGAGGCCAAGGTGAGTGAATTGCCTGCGCCTGCAGGTTTGAGACCCACCTGGGCAACTTGGCAACACCTCATCTCTACAATAAATCAAAAAAGTTAACCGGGAGTGGTAGCGCATGCCTGTAGTTCCAGCTACTTAGAAGGCTGAGGTGGAAGGATCGCTGGAGTCAAGCAGGTTGAGGCCGCGGTGGCTGGGAGCATGCCACTGTACTCCAGTCTGGGTGACAGAGTGAGACTCCCACTCAAAAATAAATAAATAACTGTTAGACACAGAGTTTATAGTGATACTAATACTCAAGTTATACTTGTACTCAAGTAATCATAAGCATATTCTTAGTGTAGAAGTATTGTGCAAACAGATATTAAAAGATGATCTGCCCAAGGCCTGGCTGACAGTAGGGCCTAAATATCCACAGATATAAAAGTGATTATTTTGTCATCCAATGTGCATAACAGGGTTGAGCATGATGATTTGCATACTCCCCACACGGGTTCCTTGACCAGTGGTGTAAGAGCTATCAAACCAGCAAGTAGAAAATGAGAAACAACTGGACCACACTTTGCCAATGTAGCAAACAAGTTACAATTCTGCATTCCTGCTGAATAGTAGAGAGTATTCCACCCTTAAATGGCCCATAAAAGAGGTAATCCATTATTTCTATTTAATTAATCAGCTTAAGACATACCAAAAAATGATGGATTTTTGAGTATACAAGGTATTACCACGCACAGAACCAAAGATTAGTCCCAATTAAATTGCTGTGCTGTGTTGAATTGTTTCTAGAACAAATTAGCAAGTTATTGTGTGGCAGTATGCAGTGCAATTTACGGAGTATATTTTTTCCAGTTTAATAAGAATGAGCATCAGAAGTGGCTAATATAGTATGGTAATACTATGCACTTATACTGTTGATTTATTCTCAATATAGCCTAAAAGACCTGGGTTGTGTGTATGTTGGTCTTATTTATCAGTAACATAATAGTCATCAGATTAAATGATGAAGCAATGAAAAACACATTGGTCACTTTGGCAAGACCTTAGTGATATGATACCAAGAGGAGAAATAAAGATGAACTTTACAAAACCAGGAGCTTATTGTATCAGAAATGTTTTCAGGAGCCCAATGATCTGGGGAATGCTGTTACATTCCTTCCAAAGAAAAGGACACTGTATCTTGCCTGTCCCAAAGACTAAAAAGGAGACAAACGGTCTAGTAAACTTCTTCACTACTCCACATTTGGGAGTCATGATTTAACCTTATCTTGAATACCATGGCAGACTGCCCACTCTCAGGGGTATCTGGAAAATGGAACTATGGAGCAAATTCAAACAGCTATAAAAGCAATTTTTTCAGTGGGTCATTTTACCTGAAGGACTGTGATATTGGAGGTGAATAATGTGAAAAAGATACCTGTAAAGTTTGTGGCAAGTTCAATAGGTATATAACATCATGGAATCTATACTACTGGAGCAAGAACACACCATCTTAAATACGACTATCAGGCATCACAGTCCTATGAAGGCAAGCCTTTTGATCACGAGCTTGGTCTTGTCAGACCTTCCACATATTACTGTCGAACTTCAGCAGCAATCCATCATAAGGTGGAGGTAGAATCTCTTCATCAAGGTCTGGCGAATTCAAATCTAGAAGGAGATAGCCCTGCTCCCTGGTCCTGTGCTCTTTGAACACACAGTGGCGAAGGCAGCCCCACCAAACTCTGAAAGGCCTTCCGGGCATTCTGTCATATTCTGTTTTTTTAAACATATTTTTTATATAAAATTGTGAGGTACAGTTAAGGGCTAGGTATACAAATGTGCATTGTTCAGGCACCCTTGTTGATAAGGGGTGTCTCCTCGTGCCCAGACAGATATTGACTACCGTTAATCCCACCTCTCTTCCCCTCCCTACACCCACCAGAGTTTCCCACCATGGTCAGTCTTTTTCTTATAGTGTTATGATAGATATTCAGGGTCTACTATATGAGTAAGAACATGCGATACTCAGATCTCTGTTTCTGTGAGAGATCACTCAGTATTATTGACTCTAGTTCCATCCAGGTTGGTGCGAAATTCATGATTTTGTTCTTTTTTATGGCTGCGTAGTATTCCATCATGTATATGTACTATATTTTTTTAATCCTGTCCTCTTTTGATGGACAGCATGGTTGGTTCCAGGTTTTTGCTATTGTTAACAATGCTGCGATAAACATTCGTGTGCAGGCATCTTTTTGATAGAGTGATTTGAGTTCTTCAGGGTATATTACCAGTAGGGGGATTGTAGGGTAATATAGGAGGTCGATATTTAGAGCTTTTAGGAATCACCACACTGCTTTGCACAGAGGTTGGACTAATTTACACTCCCACCAAGAGTGTAGCAGCGTTCCCTTTTCACCACATCCTCTCCAGCATCTGTTATTTTTTGTTATTGATAATTACCATTCTAAATGGAGTTAGGTGGTATCTCAGTGTAGTTTTAATTTGCATCTCCTTGATGATTAGTGAGGTTGAACATTCCATCATGTGTCTGGTGCTGCTCAGATGTCTTACTTTGAGAAGTGTCTGTCTGTATCTTTTTCCCACTTTATAATAGGGTTGTTTGTTTTTTTCTTTTCAACACATTTGAGTTCCTTATAGATCCAAGATGTGAGGTCAGACCTGGAGTTGGCAAATAATTTTTCCCATTCTGTGGGCTGTCTCCCTGCTCTCTTGATGGTTTCTTTGGCTTTGCAGAAGCTTGTCAGTTTGATGAGGTCCCACTTGTCTATCTTATCCCTTATGGCCTGTGCGTTTTGGTTTTTGTTCAGGAATTGGATGCCAGTTCCAATTTCCATAAGGGTGTGTCCTGAATTTTCTAAAGGTTACTATGGTTTGAGGTTTTACACTTAGGTCTCTGATCCATTTAGAGTTAATTTTTGTGTATGGGGATAAATAGGGGGTCTTGTTTGAGTCTTCTGCATGTGGTCTGCCAGTTTTCCCAGCACCATTTAATGAATAGGTTCTCCTCTCCCAGTGGTAGGTGATGAGGCTTTGTCGAAGATGAGTTGGTTGAGAAATTGAGATTTTGCTTCTGGAATCTCAATTCTATTCCATTGATCTATATGCCTATTCCTATACCAATACCAAGCTGTTTTGATGATTGTAGCTTTATAGTAAAGTTTGAAGTCTGGTAATGTGATACCACCTGCTTTGTTTTTTTTTGCTGAGGATTGTTCTGGCTATTCTTGGATATTTGTGTTTCCATATGAATTCCTGTGTTGTTTTTTTCTTTGTCTGAGAAGAATGTCGCTGGTAACTTGATGGCTATTGCATTGAATTTGTAGATTGCCTTAGGTAAGATGGACATCTTCACAATGTTGATTCTTCCAATCCATGAGCATGGGATATTTTTCCACTTGTTTGTGTCATCTTTGATTTCTTTGAGCAGTGTTTTGTAGTTTTCATTGTAAAGGTCTTTCACGTCTCTGATTAGGAAGATGCCAAGGTATTTCATTTTTTTTGTGGCTATTATGAGTGGAATTGTGTTTATTATTTGGGTTTCTCTTTGTTTATTATTGGTGTAAAGAAATGCAATTGTCTTTTGCACATTTATTTTGTATACTGAGACTTTGCCAAAGGCCTTTATCAGTGTAAGGAGGTTTTTGACAGATTCTCTTGGGTTTTCAAGGTACACAATCATATCATCTGCAAAGAGAGATAATTTGACTTCCTCTTTTCCTATTTGGATATCCGTGGTTGCCTTCTCTTCTCTGATTGCTCGAGCCAGGACTTCCAATACTATGTTGAACAGAAGAGGTAAGAGAGGGCATCCTTGTCTTGTTCCAGTTTTCAGGGGAAATGGTTCCAATTTTTGTCCATTTAGGAGTATGCTGGCTGTGGGTTTCTCATAGATGGCTTTTACTATTTTGAGGTGTGTTCCACGTAGGCCTAGATGTTCCAGGGTTTTTATCAAGAGGGGGTGCTGGGTTTTATCAAAAGCTTTTTCTGCATCTAATGATATAATCATGTGGTTTTTGTTTTGACACTTGTTGATGTATTTAATTACATTTATAGTTTTATGAATGTTGAACCAGCCTTGCGTCCCAGGGATGAAGTCTACTTGGTCATGATGGATGATGTTTGAGATGTGTTGCTGAATCCGGTTTGCTAGGATCTTGTTGAGAATTTTGGCATCTATATTCATCAAAGATATTGGCCTGTAGTTCTCTTTCTTTGTTGGGTCTTTACCTAGCTTGGGTATCAATGTGATGTTAGCTTCATAAAATGATTTGGGGAGAGTTCCATCTTTCTCAATAGCCTGGAATAACTTCAGTAGGATTGATATCAGCTCCTCCTTAAATGTCTTGTAGAATTCTACCAGAAAGTCATCTGGTCCAGGGCTTTTTTTTTTTTTTTTTTTTTTGTAGGTAGTTTTCTTATGTAGTCAATTTCCTTTATTTTTATTCGTCTATTTAAGGTCTCAATTTCTTCTTGTTTCAATCTAGGCAGGTTGTGTAATGTCAGAAAGTCCTCCATTTCCTTAAGGTTTTCAAGTTTGGTTCCATACAAGTGTACATAGTAGTCTCTAATGATATTTTGTATTTCTTCAGGGTCAGATGTGACTTCATCTTTTTTGTTTCTCATTGTGTTTATTTGGGCTTTCTCTCTCTTTTTCTTGGTCAGTCTTGCTAGGGGACCATCGATCTTGTTTATCCTTTTGAAGAACCCACTTTTTGTTTCATTGATTTTTTTTTTTTTTTTTGTATTGGCTTTTTGTCTCCTCTATCCTGGGTTTGGGCTTTTATTTTGATGATTTGGATTCTTCTGCTGAAGTTAGGGTTTTAGTGGTCTTGTTTTTCCAGCTTTCTTAGGTGGCTTGTTAGGCTGTTAATTTGTGATCCTTCCATTTTCTTCATATGCATTTGTAGAGATATGAATTCCCCTCTTACTACAGCTTTCGTGGCATCCCAGAGATTTTGGTAAGATGTTTCTTCATTTTCATTTGTTTCCAGATATTTTGAAATCCCTGTTTTGATTTCATCATTGACCCAGGAGTTGTTCAGCATCATGCTGTTTAATGTCCATGTCTTTGTGGGTGTTGGGGGGACCTTGTTTGTGTTGATGTTTATTTTTATTCTACTGTGGTCTGAATAGGTGCATTCCTTTAAATGTGCTTATGCTTGATTTATGGCCAAGTATGTGGTCAATCTTAGAGTATGTTCCATGTGGTGATGAGTAGAATGTATATTCTGTGGTCATTGGATGGAGTGTTCTGTAGGTATTAATTAAGTCCATTTGGTCAAGAGTCACATTGAGGTTTGAGATCTCATTGCTGATTTTTTGTCCTGATGATCTGTCTAGGTTGTGAGTGGGGTATTGAAGTCCCCGTCTATGAATGTGTTAGAGTTGATATCTTCTTTGAGTTTACATAGAAGATGCTTTATGAAAGTTGGCGCTCCTGTGTTTGGTGCATATATGTTTAAGATGGGTATTTCTTGTTGATGGATTGAACTGTTTATCATTATATAGTGGCCTTCTGTATCTTTTTTATTTTTTGATAGCGTAAAGGGTATTTTGTCTGAAATTAAGATCACGATTTCTCCTTTCTTTTGTGTTCTGTTCACCTGAAAGTTTGTTTCCCATTCTCTTTCTTTGAGTCTGTGAGTGTCCTTTCTGGTGAGGTGAGTCTCTTGAAGGCAATAAATTGCTGCCTGGTGATATTTTAACCATTTTGCCATTCTATGTCTTTTCAGACTATTCACATTTCACATTTAGTCTAATTATTTAAATGGAAGAGTTGATCCCTGTCATAAGAGTTGTTGTTCCTGTTTGTTTGTTGTCTTTCTTTTGGTTTTGGAGTTGGTTCTTGTGTGTTTTTAATCTTTTTCCTGTACTCTTGTGAAGAACATTGTTGTTCTTTTTTCCTTTTCTTCTGTGTTCAGTACTTCCTTAAGTGTTTCTTGTAGAGGTGATCTCGTGGCAGCATAGGCTCTTAGGGATTGGATACCTGGGAAAGATTTCAATTCTCCCTCACTGATGAAGCTTAGCTTGGCTGAGTAGGTTATTCTTAGTTGAAATTGTTTATCTTTTAGAACTTTGAAGATAGGGCTCCAGGATCTCCTAACCTGGAGGGTTTCTGTAGATAAATCTGCTATTCTAATTGGTCTTCCCTGGTTGATAGTCTGGCCTTTTTCTCTTGCTGTCTTTAGGATTTTTTCTTTTATACCTACTTTGTTTAGACGAATTATTATGTGTCTGGGAATGTGTCTTCTCATTTGTTGTCTTGCAGGGGTTCTCTGAATCTCTTGTGCTTTAATTTTTGCATCACTGATGAGATGAAGGAAGTTTTCTTGGATGATTTAATGAAATGTTTGTTCCAGTGTGACATCTAGACTCTCTCTGCCTCAGAAAAGCCAATTACTCTTAGATTGGGTCTCTTGAAGTAATCATTCATCTCCTGAAGGTTTTGTTCTGACTTTTTAAGCTTCTTTTCTATGTTTTTGACAGTTTGGGTTAGTTCTGTATTTTGGTCTTCAAGTTTTGAGATTCTTTCTTCTGCTTGGCTAATTCTGCTTTCCATGCTTATTAGTTTGTTATCTATTTCCATCACAGTATTTTTTTACTGTTGTTATTTCTGTCATCAGTTCCTTCCTATTTTCCTCGTCTCTCCTCAATTTTTTAAATTCTCTCTATTAATTCCTTGATGTCTGGGTTTGTTGTTTGTGACAAGTCATTCTGGGAGCTCTTCATTGTTTGTGTTCCAAAGTCTGTTATCTCAATGTCTGACCTCCAGGGGTCAGTGTGAGCCCTATATTCTTCTTTTGATTTTTTTCATTTGTCCAGATTTTTCCTCCCTACTTTTCCCTTCCCTCCACTTCCCTGTCTTCTTTAATTATGATATTCAGTGGTGGAGGGGTTGCTTTTACTCCTGTTTGTTCAAGCTCCTAATCTTCCTAATGTATTTCCTCTTGTTTTGTTCAGTTCTGGAGTTGGACTGTAGGTTGAGGGCAGTCCTTTTTGCAGTTTTGGGATTTAATTAAGGGGGGATCCGTGATTCAAAATATCTCTGCAGATCCCAGTATCCACCAACATGTGTATGGATAGTCTGAAAACTACTTCCCCCTGCCTTGTAATCTGTTCATTTAGTGGGGTTGTAGGTTTACTCCCTGAAAGCAATATGAGGTTAACAGAGTGAAGAGAATGGAGCAGGCAGTGGGGGTAAGAGGAGGGTGGAGAGAGAGGAGTGAGAGAGAAAACGGATGAGTGTATAGACTGGCAGGTGAAAAGAGACACAAATACCGAAGCAAATAAAAAGAAAAACAATAACCATGACTGAAAACTAACCAACAACCATATAAAAAACTAAAACATACAATGAAGCTAATGTACAAGCTAACCAACCTCCTTATTGGCGAGCTATTCCTCTATACAAAGATGGGGCTTACAGAGAAATAAGAAATAAAGGGAAAAAAAGGAAAAGGAATAGATTAAAGTCAGTAAACTAACTGCCAAGCACACTCTTAGACTTTTCCTTTAAGTCCAATGTTCTTTCGGCTCTGATTTTTAGCTGCCTTTGCAGGCTGGTAGAATTGTTCACAGTTAGGGTTGGTTGCCCCTGGCCTGCTGTGAAGAACAGTTCAGATATGGTCCCCTGCCTAGTCTATTACTGAAATCTGTCCTTTTCTATTTATCAAGGGGGAAGAGCATCTGCCAGTCCTGTTTTGATGTTGTTACCTTGGATCCCCAGCAGGTGGTTCTATCTCTCTGCTCCAGTAGACTTTTATCAGCAGCTGCTGAAGCCTGCAGTTTGGAGGGGAGGGAGATGGTGACGGTATCTGTGCCGGCGGGGGCCACCTCCCCATACACCGGAGGGAGCTCCACAGGCCTGGCTCCAGGCAAGGGATGTTGTGTGGCAGTGGCAGTGGCAGCAGCAACCACAGCAGCAGTAATCTCAGAAGATCCTGCTTGTGGAGACTTCACAGTCCGAAGTCATGGGTCACCTCAGGCATGGGTGGACAATGACAGCAGCTGTGGCATCTGCGGCTGCGGCAGCAGCCCAAATAGCCATGACATTTGAGCAGTGACGGCAGTGGCAGTTGAGCTCCTGTGAAAAGCAGGCTTCCAAAGATGGAAGCTGCAGCCCGTAGGAGAGAGCTAGGGTCCTTATGAGTGTTTTCTTTCGCAGAGGGTCTCATAGACCATGCTGCCCCATCTCCATCTTGCCAGAAATCCCCTCTGTCATATTCTTTTTTTTTTTTTTGAGCTGGAGTCTCACTCTGTTGCCCAAACTGGAGTGCAGTAGCTGCTCCTGGCCACTTCAGCCTCGAACTGCTGGGCTCCAGTGATCCTTCTGCTTCAGCCTTCCAAGTAGCTGGTACTACAGGTGTGTGCTACCACACCCGGCTAATTTTCTTGATTCATTGTAGAGATGAGGTCTCACCAAGTTGCCCAGGTGGGTCTCTAACCCGCGAACTCAGGCAATCCACTCACTTCAGACTCCCAAGGTGCGGGATTTCAGGCTGAGACACCGAGTCCAGTATGTCATATTCTTAAATGGCAAACATTTGCAACAAGGTAGCTCTATTGGTTAGCCCTATCAAATTCAAAATTTCAGAAAGCCTTTCTAAACTTTTTCCAATCTTCATCCCCTTTGCTCCAGGTTGGCAATTACTTCTGCTGGTAGCAGATTCTCAAAACCTTGGTTTATCTCCTGCAATTTATAAGAGATTTAGTCATCAGACAAGTGGATTTTATACAGTACTTTTCTGGATAACCACATTTTTATTCTTGATTTTTACCAAGATGGTGGATTGATTCCATGAGTTATAACTGAAATCATTTAGCAAATGATTGTCCATCTACACCCTTGATGTCCTTTCCAGAACCTACTTTTTGATTTTTGCATAGGAGTAGGTTTGGAATTTTTCAAAAGTTCAATTTCCGTATATTTTTTCTTACAAATTCCTTCTTCAATACATCTCTCTCCTCTTGACTTTTACTACAAGCAGTAAGGAGAAAAAAGCTACATCTTTAAACCTTTGCTTAATGATATCCTGAGTTAAATAGACACTACATTTTTTTTTACTGGTTTGCATTTCAGAAAACACTTGAACACTTTAGTCAAGGTCTTTGACACTTTACATCAATTAAATTTTTCCTCAAGCTTCAAAAAACGTGCTCATCATTTGCATGTGAAACCTTAGCAGAAATACACACTCATATTTCTCCAATGTTCCATTTATAATGGTTATAATGGTGTATGTATTCTCTAAGACAATAGAAGCATTCTTTATGACTAGTATTTCCTTTCTGAGCTTCATCAGTATCCCCATTATCACCCAGGTTTTTAACAATTTCTTCAAGGCAACCTAGGTATTGTATAACAGTGTGTCAGAACTCTTACAGCTACTATCCATTACCCAATTCCAAAGCAACTTCCACATTTAAAGAAATTTTGAAGGCTTTCATTCACTAAGACTGAAGATGCAAGCAACATTGATTAATTCTGGTTCATTAATAAGACCATTCTTCAATGAAACCAACCTGGATCTTCATATCACGTTGTTTACATTAGACACCTTTCACCATAAAACGGTAGTGATTGATCTTGACTAGATCATCTCATACTCTGGGTATTTGTAATAATCATTTGTATTTCTGTGGGATGTGATTTTATTTATCTGGGTCTTCTTCCCTTTACACCTAAAGACTTGTGAATTTTGGTTATCTTTTCAAAACTCTAACTTTTTTTTGAGTTGGAGTATTACTCCTTTGCCTAAGCTGGAGTGCAGTGACACACACACTCATGGCCACCTCAGCATCAACCTGCTGGGCTCCGGCAATCCTTCCGCCTCAACATTCCCAGTAGCCAGAACTACAGATGTATGCTACCATGCCCGGCTATTTTTAATTTTATTGTAGAGACGAGGCTCGCTAAGTTTCTAGGGCTAGTCTCAAACCCGTGGGCTCAGGCAATCCCCTCTCCTCTCAGCCTCCCAAAGTACTGGGATTACAGGCTGAGCCACCGAGCCTGGATAACTTTTTGTTTTGTTGATATTTTGTACTGTCTCCTTAGTCTCAATTTTATTTATTTCTGCTCTGATTTTTCTTATTTCTTCTCTTCTACTTATTTCATGCTTGTCTTTTTTACTTTTCTAGTTACTTGAGATGCATTGTTACATTAATTCTTTGCAATAATCTTAGTTCAGTCAGTCTCTGTGGCTCAGCCTGTAATCCTGTGTCTTTGGGAGGCTGAGGTGAGTGGATTGCCTGAGCCTGCAGGTTCGAGACCCGCCTGGGCAGTGAGACCTCATCTCTACAATAAATCAAAAAATCAGCCGGGTGTGGTAGCGCATGCCTGTAATTCTGGCTACTCGGAAGGCTGAGGCAGAAGGATTGCCAGGGCCCAGCAGGTCGAGGCTGCGGTGGCCGGGAGCAGCCACTGCACTCCAGTCTGGGCGACAGAGTGAGACTCCAACTCAAAAAAAAAAGAAATAATCTTAGTTCTCTGATGTAGGCACATATTGCTATAAACTTGGTTCCTTAATACTGCTTTTGCTGATTCCCATAAGTTTTAGCATATGTGTTTCTATTTTCATTTGTTTCAAAATTTTTTTTTAATGTTACCCTTAATATCCTCCTTCACCTACTGGTTATTCAGGAACATGTCATTTAATGTCTGTGTAGTTATATAATTTTGATTGTTGCTCTACTTACTGAAATCTAGTTTTACTCCTTTGTGGTCAGATGTAATACTTAACATAATTTCAGTTTTCACAAAAAAATGAGTTTTCACTTGTGCTCTAATTTTGATCAATTCTGGAGAATGTTGCACATGCTAATAAGATGAATGTGTATTCTATATCTTTGCAATTGTGTATTGTGCTGTGATGATATTTGAGTGCAGTTGTCTGCTTTTGCATGACAATTTATTTGAGTGCAGTTGTCTGTTTTTGTATAGCAATTTATACAAAATATTTGAGTGCAGTTTTCTGTTTTTGTATAACAATTTATTTTCTTTGGATAGATACCAAATCATAGGACTGCTGGATAAAATGATGAATCTACTTTTAGTTCACTGAAAAATCTTTATACTGATAGAGGTTGTACTAACTTACATTGCTACTAAAAGTGTATAAGCATTCCATTTTCACTACATCCATGCCAATATCTCTTGTTTTTTTGATTTACTCATAATGGCTTTTGAGTGCTGTAAGGTGGTATCTCACCGTGGTTTCAATTTACATTTCCCTGGTGATTAGTAATATTGAGCATTTTTATATGTTTCTTGGCTATTTGTATATCTTATTTTGAGAGAAACGTGTCCATGTTAATTGCTCACTTTTTAATTTTTTTTTACTAATTTGAGTTCTTTGTAGGTTCTGGATATTAGTTCTCTGCCAGGTTTACAGTTATCAAATATTTCTCCCATTCTTCAGGTTGCCTATGTACTCTTTTTATTATTCCTTTTGCTGTACAGAAGCTTTCCAGTTTAATTAAGTCTCACTAAGTTTTGGTTGTGTTGCATTTGCTTTTGGGGTCTTAGCCATAAATTATTTGCCTAGACCAATGTCCAGAAGAGTTTGTCATAGGTTTTCTTCTAGAATTTTTTTGGTTGCAGGTCTTACATTTAAGTCTTTAATCCATATTAAATTAAGTTTTGTATATGGTGAGGGATAGAAATTCACTTTCATTTGTCCCTATGTGACTATCCAATTTTCCCACTGTTTGTAGAATAAGATGCTTTTCTCCTAGTGTATATTTCTGTCTCTTTTTCAAAGATCAGTTTGTTGTAGGCATTTGAGGTTTTTTTTTTTTTTTTAATGAATTTTCAATTCTGTCCCATCACTCCATGAATCTGACATTGTGCCAGTACCATGCTATTTTGGCTACTACAGATTTGTAGTATAATTTAAAGTTAAGTAACATGATATCTCCAGCTTTGTTCTTTTTGCTTAGGATTGCCTTGGCTATTCAGGCTCTTTTGTGGTTCCTATATGACTTTTAAGATTTTTTTTGTAAATCTTTGAAAAGTAATTTGGTAGATTGATAGGAATTTTACTGAATCTGTGGATTTCTTTGAGTAGTATGGCCTTTTTAACAATGTTAATTCTTCCAGTCTATGATCATGGGAGATTTTGCCATTTGTTTGTGTCCTATTGATTTCTTTCATTAGCATTCTGTAGTTCCTCTTGTAGAGACCTTTCACCTCCTTGGTTAAATATATTCGTAGTCATTTGTGGTTGGTTTTGTTTTTTTTTTGCAGCTATTGTAAATGGAATTGACTTACTGATGTGATTCTCAGCTTGATTGTTATTGGCATATAGCAGTGTTACTGATTTGTGTGTGTTGATGATGTAACCTGAGAATACACTTAAATCATTTATCACATCCAGGAGTCTTATGGAGTCCTTAGAGTTTTCTGGGTATAAAATTGTCTTTTGCACATTTATTTTATAGCCTGAGACTTTGCCAAAGTCCTTTATGACTGCAAGAAGGTTTTTGACAGATTCTTTTGGTTTTTTTTGAGGTATAAGATCATGTCATCTGCAAAGGGGGATAACTTAGCCCTCTTCCTATTTGGATACCTCTGATTTCATTCTCTTATCTGATTCTTCTAGCTAGGACTTCCAACAATATGCTGAACAGTGAGAGTGGGCAACCTTGTTTGGTCCCAGTTTTCAGGGGAAATGGTTTTAATTTCTGTCTGTTTAGCAGTGTGTTGGCTGTAGGTTTCTTATTAATAGCTCTTACTATTTTGAGGTATGTTCCATCTATGGCTTGGTGTTCAAGGGTTTTTTCAAGAAGGGATGCTGAATTTTATCAAAAGCTCTTTCAGCATCTAATGATATAAACATGTGGTTTTTGTTGTGATGTCTGCTGATGTATTGAATTATGCTTGTGATCTTGAGGATGTTGCACCAGTCCTGCAACCTGGGGATGAAGCCTACTTGGTAAGGTGGATGATTTTTGAGATGTGTTGTTGGATCTGGTTTGCTAGAATCTTGTTGAGAATTTTAGCACCTGTGTTCATCAAAGATATTGGCCTGTAGTTCTCTTTCTTTGTTGGGTCTTTACCTGGCTTGGATGTGCATTTCTCTAATGACTAGTGATGTCAAAATTAAAAAAAAAATTTTTTTGACTATTTGTGTGTCTCCTTTTTGATATGTCTTTCGGATCTTTTGCCCATTTTTAAAGCTGGATTATTTGTTTCTTGGCTGTCAGGTTGTTTGAGTTTCTTGTATATTCTGGATAATAACCCCTCGTTGAATGGAAAGTTTGCAAATATTTTCTCCCATTATATACAGTGTCTCTTTACTCTGTTGATTGCTTCCTTTGCTGTGTATAAATTTTTACTTTGCTATTACTCCATCTGTCTATTGTTGCCTTTTTTGGTCTGTGCAACACAAAATCTTCATAATATCTTTGCCGAGATCAAGATTCTCAAGCAGTTCCCTAACTTTTCATCCAGTATTTTCATAGTTTTCTGTCTCTTATTTAAGTATGTAATCCGTTTGAGTTGATTTTTATATATATAGTGAAAGATAGGGCTCTGGTATCATTCTTCTACATATAGATAAACATTTTCCCAGGACCATTGATTGAGGAGAACTCCCTTTTCCCCAGTAAAAGTATTTGTCATTTTTGTTGAAAAACAGTTGGCTGTAAATTCTTGAGTTTGTTTCTGGGTTGTCTGTTGTGTACCATTAATCTACTCATCTGTTTTTATGACAGTACCATACTTTTCTGGTGACTATAGCTTTTTAAAATATACATATAAATTTAATTTTGTCTGTTTCAATACAAATTTATCTTTCCCTAATGTTTCTGTATATCTTCTCTGTGGAAATGACAAGTGTACAATACACCCTTCCTTATCTGTGCTTTGCTTTATACTACATTTTGAAGTCACAAACAGTTATGCCTCTAGCTCCGTTCTTTTATTTGTGATTGCTTGGCTGTGTAGGTTCATTTTGTGTTTCCACATGAATTTTAGGACTATTATCAATATTTCTGTGAAAAGTGAAAATCGAATTTTGATAGAAATTGCATTTAATCTGTACATAAGTTTTGGGTAATGCAGTCCTTTAACAACATTTTTCTTCTAATAAACAAACATGGGATATCTTTTTGTTTAGGTTTTTTTCCCAGTTTTTTTCATTAGTGTTTTACTGTTTTCCTTAAAAGATTTTTCAACTCCCTGCTTATCTTCATTCTTAGTTGTTTTATTTATTTATGTATTTACTTGGTCATTACTCTATGTGGGATTGTTTTCTCTATTTCTTTTTATTCTAGTTTTTCATTACTGTATAGAAATGCTACTTGTTTTTGTATATTGATTTCTATATCTTGCCTCTTTTCTTTATATGATCCAACTTGTTGTTCATGAGAGTGACCATGTTTATTTTGTATTTGTGGTATCAGCTTTAATGTCTTATTTTGTTTCTGATTTTTTTAATTTGGGTCTTTTCTCTTTTCTTTTTGATTAGTATAGCTAAGGAACCAGTTTCTGTGTTCTGTCTATTTTTGTATTACTTTATTGGTCTCAATTTTGTGTATTTCTCTTCAGATGTTTATTACAATTTCTATAATTTCCTTCTACTTATTTTGTTTTTACTTTTCTTGTTTCCTGTAGTGCATTGTTTATTGTTTATTTCTGTTGGTGCTTCTTGAAATAAATGCTACTCTTTATGTATTTATTGTTTTCAAGATGTGGGGTATTATTAGGGGTCAGGAATACAAATGTTCATTATGCAGGTACTCTTGTTGATGAGGTGTGCTTCCACCTCCCCTGGCAGTTTCCCTCAACTGCCAGTTCCTTTCTTATACTATTAGTATAGTTTCTCAAGGTCCAAAATGAGTAACAACATATGGAACTATGTTCTTTGTTTCTATGATAGATTACTGAATATGATAGACTCTAACTCCATCCATGTTGCTGTGATGTTCATATGTTTGTGCTTCATTATGGCTGCATAATATTTCATTGTATATATTTACCCTAATTTTTTAAATCCAGTCCAGCTTCAATGGGCAGCATGGCCGGTTGCCTGCATTTGCTATTGTGAAAAGAGCTGCAGCAAACATGCATGTGCAGGTATCTTTTACAGAACAATGGAACAGGATAGAGATTTCAGAAGCATAGGCTCAATTTCTCAACCAAATCATCTTTAATGAAGCCTCCAAAACAACCATATTTTGTAAATGGTGTTCAGAAAACTGGCTGATCACATGCAGAAGATTGAATCAGGACTCCTACCTATCACCGGACACAAAAATGTCTATCAAAAGAGATCACATCAAACACACTACATGGATCTAACACCCAAACATAAAATCTTAAACTACAAGAAACTTAGAAATGCACTAGACAGCCTTATGGAAATTGGAGCTGGCAACCAATTCCTGATCAAAATCCCAAATGCACATGATATAAGAGATGAGATAGACAAGTAGGACCTCAGCAAACTGAAAAGCTTCTGTAAAACAAAAGAAACCATCAAGACAGCAGGGAGACAGAACACAGAATGGGAAAAAATATTTGCCAACCTTATATCTGACAAAGGCCTAACACCTAGGATCTTCAAGGAACTCAAATGTGCCAACAGGAAAACAAAACAAAACAAACAAACAAACAAACAAAACAGCCTCATTAAAAAGTGGGAAAAAGAAGATATTCGGGCAGCCAACACATGAACTCAAATCACTCTACAAAAAATGATAGCTGCACATGCATGTTTTATTGCAATACTATTCATAATAGCAAAAACATGGAACCAATGTTGCTGCCCATTGAATCTTGAGTGGCCTTAAAAAATGTGGTACAAATGCACAATGGAATATTATGCAGCCATAAAGAATGACAAATATATGGAATTCGTAGCAACTTGGATGGATTTAGAGTCTATCATACTCAGTTATCTATCACAGAAATAAACAACAGAGTACCATATGTTCTCACTCAAAAGTGGACCTTGAAAAATTATCATAATACTGTAAGAAAGCAATTGGCAGTAGGTGAAAATGCCAGGGGAGAGGGTTGGGATTGGCAGTTGAGAAAAACTGCCAGAGGAAGGGAGTCACACATCATCAACAAGGGTACCTGTATAATGAACATTTGTATACCTGTACCCCACATCTTTAAAATAAAAAGTTTTTTTTAAAAAGAAGAAGAGCCTTTATAGGTTCATGCAGTAATGAATTTTTTTTCTGTTTGACCTAGAATGAGTCTTTCTGATCTGGGTAGGAGAGAAGAGAAAGGAAAGTGACTTCTTTCTAGACACGTATTCACCCACATACCCATGAATTTCATGGGCACAAACACATGACCTGCACCTATGTGTGCAACTAAGAGGCTAGAAGATAGAGGCTCTTGCTTCTGCTACTCCGGGCAGTGCTCTATTGTGATGCAATCCATCTCCCTGTGATGTCTCTTGACCAGAGCTCAACTGCCTCTGTGTGTGGAGTAGTTGGGAGAAATACAGTGGCATTTGTAGTGACTCAGAGAGAAGGACGATTTTCAGGAAAAGGTTGCATATCAGCACATCTGAACAGTGATATTCTGGTGTGTGGCCTCTCTTTTCTGTTCTGTGACTTGAAGACATTCAGTAGTAGGTGCATGGCTCGGACCTCCACTGGTTGCCAACACTCATCCCTGAGCTCTCCCTGGGGAGCTATTCTGTGCTGACTAGGTAGACAGTCGTCTCAGTCATGCTCATGGAAACTCCCGGGAGGGGCGCTGTGAATGTAACCATTTGACAGGTAAGACTTCAGGTTAAAAGTAAGGTCACTAGCCAAGGGAACCAGAGGTAACCCTGGGTTGTGCACTCAACACTGTCTAGTCCCAAGAGACCTCACACCCTGACCTCTCCAGTATCCCTGCCTTAAGTTAAAATCTGGCCATGATGGCAGATCATGGTAGGGAAGAGCCTAGCCTGGAAGAGTCACCAGGGTCAGCTCTGTGTTCTAGGAGAGGCAGGGGAAACTGGAGGGATGGAACCTATGATGGCCATGGGTGTCAGGGAGGGCTGGGCTCTAGATCATGATAAGTGCACTAAGCGGTGCTCCTGCCAGGGTCCCTGAACCCCACTTGAGGATGGATTCACCCCCCCTGAGTGGCACCACCCCGTGCTTCTGGCACACACCTCAGGACTGGGTGTGTGCCAGAAACCATCAAGACAGCCTCTCAGCTCCAGGAGAGCACACTGCCCCCAGGTCGCGAGGGAAGCCTCTTGCTGCAGCTAACACCCCGTGGGCCCAGAATAGAGGGCAGAGAAGCCCTGTCCTCCTTTCCCTCTGCATTCTTCTAAGTGGAAACTGGGAAAAATGATAAGAATGGCCCTTCCTAGGGAACACTCAGGGAGGGGGACAGTTCCTGGCCTAAGCTCTCAGCTCTTTCTTGGTTGCCTTACAGTGAGATGAAGCTGCCACGCAACAGACAAAGGTAAGAGAATGTCTCTGTAAAAAAAGAGGTTGATCCAGAGATTGATGAGGTAGCAAGGGGTCCCTGAGGCAGACAGCAGACTAAGGGCAGGGGTGGCTTTGAGAGGAAATAATACACCACTCCTGGGATCAGCCATGGATCTGGCTGGACCTGGCCCCAAGCATGTGGGCCTACAGTGTTTTTTTTCCAAACTTAACCACTCCTAACTGCAGTCTTGGCTTAGGACCCCACCTGGAGACTGGGATCTGGCCGATACCTATGTGTCTGTGTCCTGGTGTCATCAGGCCAGGTCACTACGGCCCTCGTGTCAGAGGCTCCTGCACCAGCATTCTGCCCTTCCCTGGCTCCATCCAGTTCAGTTTCATCTGGGGTCTCAGTGTGTGACTCAGAACCCAAGGGGCACTCTCAGAAGCCTCTCGCTCTGCCCAACTGTGTCTCTTTTACAGCAAAAGCATCAAAATGCCAGTGTCATAACACGGCTATTCATGGTGGACACCTGGGACCAATTAAAAAACACCAAAAAGGTAACATGAGATTCCCTGTGACCACTCTGTGTAGAGTTAGGGTATATGAGCCCAAGGCTGTCACCTGGCACTGCCAGCATGTCAGACAGTAGAGAGTACAGAGTCCTCACATACAGGCCAGTAGGCTTGGTCCTCAGCTTACCTGCACTGCATTCAAAAGTCTCTCCCCTACCTGAACCAGGACTGGCTAGAACTTTGTCAGGGTTGTGATGTCCCCTGGTCACCTAAAAAAATAGGTCCAGGTCAGAATCTACAACCCTGAGCCTCCATTCACTCCATCATGATGGGGAAGGAGCCCTGAGTTTACGTAGACACTCCATGTCTCAGAAAACACAGAGTCAAAGTTTGGAAGCTTCCAAAATCCTCAAGGTCCTATCCCTCCAGGGTCACCCTATACCCTGACAAATCAGAGCATTCTTCTGTCCACAGCGCTCTCATAGAATCTACGAGGGAATTCCCTGGCAGGTGCGGGGCCAGTGCTGGTCCCTCCTCCTAAATATTTAGGAGAATAAGAAGAGCAATGCAGGCATATACAAGGTATGACCCTTCCACACCACCCCTGAGCAGAATCTCTGGGCAGTCTGTGTCAGGGGCCTGGGTATCCCATGGAAAGTGGTCTCCATCCCGGGGAGGGGGGGCATCCCACCTCTTGATCACTGACAATGACAGGGAATCCATAGATAAACTGTATTCACTCTGTTATTACTCCATGGCTTTGGAAATGAGCCAGGAATGAAGATTTCTATAGGGGGAAACACTCCTTCTCTGCAGAAGCACTGTGTGAGACCAGCTGTGTGTGCACTGAACCTTGTGTCCTGAGGCTGATTCCGCCTCTTGGCCTTGGCCTGCAGGTGATGAAGAAGGAAGGCTGAAGGACTGCAACCAACTTCCAGGATATTGTCCTGGCTGTGAACAATTTCATGACTGATGGTGGGCGCTATGGCATGTAAGGCCTGTTGGGGACTAGAGGGTACCAGGGGAGATGGGAGGGTTCTGAAATATGGGCTTCAAAGGGGCACGGGGAGTTCTCAGGACAGAGGTAAGTGTCCCACCAGAAGCCACCAACACAATGGACAGAGCACCTAGAGGGTTCTTACCCGGTGCCAGTGTGGGGTAATGGGTCAGAATGCAGTGGGCTCTTGAGGGACACCCAGCAGGTCACAACATCCTGCCACGTGGTGGAAAGTGTTCTCAAGGACCAGCCACAACCCAGGCCAGGGACACACAGAGGGGTCCCAGGTGTCACCGGCAGCACTCATCTCGCACTGGGGATGACGGGGTTTGCGGGAGCGATCCTCCATGGCTGTTGTGAATGCAAAATGGCAACCACCACAGAGGATGGTGGAGCAGCTGCTCATGGAGCTAAATGCCTGCAAACTGCATGATGCCAAACATTCTTAGGTATTCACCCACTGATCTGAACACTGATGTCCATACACAGCCTGCAGGCCATACTTATAAGGAACACTTCAACACAAAGGCCTGGAGTCCTCTGATGTACTCTCTCACATGGGAAAGATTAAAGAAATAGCAGTGCACCCTCACCACCCAAGACAGGTCCCTGAGAACGGGGACCAAGCCATTGACCCTGCAGAACCATGCATAGGTCTGAGACATGTTTGGCTAAGATACAGAAACCAGACCCAAAAGTTGACCTCTGTAGAATTCCCATTCCTGGACCTTTCTAGACAAGGCCAACCCATAGGCTCTGACAACAGATGCCGGCTGAGAGAGTCAGGGCAGGGTGGCTACAAAGGGGACAGTCTGGGGACTTAGATAGGGAAGAAGCAGCTTCCTGAGGTGTAGTAATATGAACAGAAGACTTTACACTTGGGTTGAGGCCCATGCAACTGCATGTGCCAAAGACTAGACCTCATCTGGACAAATTAAACAAAACAAAAAAACAGGACCAGAAGAAAATACAAGTCATCAACATGACACCAGAGATATTTGCATTTCACTATCTAAGATTTAACCAGAACGCATTCTAAAACACAGAGCAACTGAAGCGATCACTACTGATGGGGTGGATCACCTTCCTTAAAATCGATTCTTTGTCAGGGTTTGTAAGACCAAATGAAATGAACCACGGCAGTATGAAACCCACAGAATACTCCTCTCTTTCCTAGGTTTTACAGGTTGCTCTCTGTCCTCGTGGCCTATTCTGTCTGTAACCTGGTGAGTATTTTGGGCCATGACAGCTTAGGCTTCATTCTCATCCTGTCAGACTTGGGTGCATAGTACAATATGGTGTTGTTTATTCACATTCACTGTTAGTGATTAACCAGGATGAGCTAGGTAGGGTTGAGCTCACCACTCTCATGGCATCACATTAGTGGAGGGTCTCTCATTCAAAATTGACTCTGCAATGGGTTAGGATCTGACCTGGACCTGCCCACAGTTCTCAGGAGACTAGACACCTGCTTCCTGGGGCTACCCCACAACCCATGAGCCCTGAGGACTGGCAGGAGGCATCTCCCGGGAGAAATAGTGACACGATGGTGAAGTGCCTGATAACATTAAGTGATTCTGGACAATCAAGAAGTGATGTTCTTCACCATAAACCTGACAGGGATCAACGTACACTTCATTCCAAACCTGTAACAGCCTAGTACACAGTGTGAGACCCACAGAGATGGCCCCTGCAAGATTCCAATTTTTTTTCCCATTCCAGCAGGGAGAGGTGCTGATTTCATATCACAAGGGACAGCTGCTCACATAGGGTCTGGACCCTGACATCCACTTGTGTCTGGCACCCTGTGGGCTGCATCAAGACCCTGTATGTGGCAGTCAGCACCCCAGCAGATCCACACAGGGGTCAGGTCCAGTTGCACTGCATTGTGTCCAACACACTGCTCTCCATTGCCTGACATCTGGAGTCCGGAACAGTCCTCACCTCTACCACTGCTGGCATCACCAGCACGGATGTTGCAGGAGTCTCTCGGGCTCTGTGTAACTGACATATGCATGACCCGCTCAGTCCTGATGCAGTGTCAGGTGAGGGGTGCACAGGCTGAACCCCAATTCTTTTGGGTGTGTGGTAGGCCCACCCAGTGACCAAGACCTCTGAGGAGGCCGTTGCCCTCCCAGGTGACCTTATTCCTATGATATGACAAGAGAACTCCCAGAGTATCTCCTAGGTGACCTTGGCCCACCCAAGTGACCTCCCATGTGGCATGGCTTTTGCAGGAGGTTGGCTACAGTGCAGGCATGCTCCACATACCTGCCATGCTACTGACCCCCTTAGAAGACAAGGATGCCTTTTGGGCACTGGTGCAGCTCATGCCATGCATGGTAGGTGGACAGCAGCCCACAGGGTGTCCTGCAGTCAGGCCAAAGGATGAACACACTGCCTGAACTATCTTGACTTTTTAGCAAGGGTGTTTCTGTCCCCATCTGATTTGACCCCTCTGGGACATCCCCTGCTGAGCATATCTCTGAACTGTGGGCTGGATGAGAATCCCTCTCAATGAGTCAGAGGCCTGTCATCCCTATTGGCTAAAGGGATTGCAGCCTCTCTGAGGGTGCCCTCTATGTCCTGGAGCATTGGTCTTACCTATTGCCTGGACCCACCTGAGTGCTGGCCACCCTCCCTGTCACACGCCCACCCCTAGCTCTAACCAACTCCATTGGGACAACCAATCCCCATGCCATGTCGTCCAGTCTGACACCAAACTCAGGAGACATCTTTGAAGTCCCCAGCTCCCACCTTGGTCACACTCCCAGTCTCCGTTTCTATAGCCCACCTTCATGGCCTCAGTGCAGGCCTGTCCTTTGGACACATAAGCCCACAACACCAACTAACTGTGCATTCAACCTGGCTCCAGGGAACAGTCCTGCAGCCTCTCCCAAGGTTGAGGTCAAACGCTGGGACCACTAGATGGGAGAGTGGGGAGCCTTGGTGTCTAGATGAACCTGCCACGGCCCTGTTCTTCTGGGTGACAGCCTCACATCCAAGAGCAGGATCTCATGATGTCTTGGGTGCTGGGGGCTTCTCAGAGTTTTACACAGCTGGGTACCCTGGCATGCTGAGGTTCCAACAACACCAGGAGAAACACCTAAAGAAAGCCTTCCCCGAGCTCATGACCCACTTGGTGAGTGCACAGTCTACTATACTCTTCTCCAGTGGCCCTGTGCCTAAGGGTCAGTGAGAGGGAAAGCCTGAGTTGCAGGAAAACTGGTAAGAGGCCGAGTCCAGGCTGCCCTGATTGAGTATATTGTTCAGTTCTCCAGGGATTGAGAGTATGCTTTCCTTTTGGTTTTCAGCAGGGAGCAGAGGCCCTGGGACGGTGCAGAACTCCAGCTGGGCAGAACTAAAGGAAGTGTGTCCAGTGGGCATCCGTGAAGGCACAAATTAGGGAGGGCTCATCCCATCCTGATCTTCCATTTGGGAAAGGTCTGAGGAGGGGCCTGTACTAGAGAGGCTTTCATGGCGGCCTGGACATCCCTGAGCACATGTGATTTTTCCATCAGGAAAACAAAGGCTTGTGCCTTGGGATGTTCACTCAGCAATGGTTTGTGAAGGCATTCATTCACCAGATAAAGAGGGCCAGGAAAACTCCAGACTCGGGACCGCCCTGGTCAACAGGACCCAGCTCTCCAAGGAGAGCCCAGCTATCCACAAGCTAAGGAAATGCAGACAAGTCTTGCCACATAAGGGGTGTCCCATGGCAAAGGCCAAGGTTTGGTCACAGTAACCAGGGCACACACGGAAGTACCATTCTCTGGAGATTCCAGGGAAGCCTCAGGTCCTGAAAGCTTCTTTCTCCTGAAGTCACATCCCTGCCCTGAGGCACATCTTTGCTCACACCCCATGAGCAGCAGCTACATCTTGTTAGATCCAGACTCAGGGAGGCCCCTTTCTTATAGAGGTCACCCAGGCTCTTCAAATGAATGCACTGGGTGACCCTGCTCAAATCACTGGCCACAACCTGAAAAGGTCAGTTCTTCCATGCCTGCTGTTCCCACAGATGCCTTTTGGACTCACCATGAGGCTGTGGGACATATATCTCCTGGAAGGCCAGTGTGCACTGACAGCAATAGCCTATATCACCATGAAGATCCACAGAAGTAAGTTCCTGTGTATTTGTGGGGCCCAGAAAACCTGGCAGAATGGCTCTGACTTGTGAAAAGAGCCCACACCATCCAGTGCACCCTCTGCTTTGTTCTGGTAGCCAGGCCAGGTCAGGGGTTGCCTGCCCAGGGTCCCATGAGCATTCCCAGACACCTAGTCTATTCCCAATGAGAGGAGGAAAATGGCAACATTTCCCTGCCTGTGCCCTCTAGCAGTGGTGCTGTGCACAGCTGTCCCCAAGGGCAGCCACAAAAGGACTCAGCACCCCACAGCTGAAGGAGTCTGGGAGGGAACTGACTGCATGCACTAACCCTCCCTGGAGACCCTCCGAGCCTGATGCCACACTATCCCTAGAGCACCTCCAGAAACTGTCCTTCATCCACCTGTGGGACTTTCTTCAATATGAGCTGCCCCAGGTCTGGGGGATGACGCTGTGATCAAGCAGCTCCAGATGACCATCAGGAACCTGAAAAGGAAGCACTGGGAACTGCCAACACCAGGTAGGCTCTAGGACTTATTTCCTCCACACTCACCACCCCAGGCTGTGAAGGATAGGGTGTTCTGACAACCTCTCCAGTCTTTTAGGCCTTCCTCCTCTTCCTCCTCCTCCTCTACTCTAGAAGCCTCCAGTTGATCCAAACTGGGCCCCAGAGTACATGATGGTCTCAGGTTACTGGACATGCCTCAGAAACTGGGCAGGGATGTGAGCAGGACCCTTCCCAGCCCCTCTCAGCCTCTTTGCCACTTCTCAAGCTCCTGTGCTTGGAGGCCCCTGAAGGGCAATGGAATGAAAGGGCCCTCAGATGGAGTTTCACCCACCTGAAAGCACCCATGATCCAGAGTACCTCTCCAAAGCATGAGATAATATGATTGAAGCCAGGGACTACTGACACCCTGGCACAGATACAAAGGGATATGAGGCGAGGATATAAGCGGGATAGCCCTCTCGAATCTGTGAGGAGAATTGAGTTGAAAAACAGAGAGCATAGTCCTGGCATGGATTAATAATCCCAGAGGGAGAGGGATTCTGTGCCCTGGGTCTCTCACTGAAAGCACCCATGGGAGGTGCCATGAAACTGGGCAACTGGTCAGGCCTCACCTGCCAGAGTTCTGAGCCAGTGCTAAAGATAGGCGATGCAGCCCTGGGGTAAGGGCATGAGGTAGGAAGCCTCAAGCCAGACTGAACCCTGGAAGCACCATGGGAACAGCCAGAGTTTGCTGACAGTTCACCAATCCGGGGCAGTATGCACTCTGCGCTCTGGGATCAGATGCCTGCAGAAGTGTCCTTTGTGTTAGACAAGTGGGCTACATAGGGATCTGGAGGACTCTGGGGACCCAGATCTATGTATCCCAGAGCAGTAGGCATCAGGTGGGGATGCCAACCACAACTTGGTGGGGATGCCAACCACATCTTCTTTCCTTTCAGCCACACTGCAGCATATTTCCCCAGCACCCAGACGTCTATGGGCCTTCCCATGTATAGATATGGTCCACAAAGGGGATGGGCTGTGCCTTCCTGAACCACCAGTCTGACCCCAGATCCCAAGGAGGTGGCCCTTGCTAGTAAAAAGAGCCTGGTCCTGTCACACCCTTTCCTGGCCGAGCTAACCTGAGGCCAAAGCCTGTCGACACAAAAGGCTTCTGCCATTCCCAAGGCAGAAGGGTGCTCTCTGGGGGCCCCCGAAGCTTAGAACAGACCCCAGGGGGTTTAGCATTTCCTCCTTTCAACTCCATGCCCACACTCCCACAGAAATGGACACCTGAAGACTGTGGTGTTTTTCTTGCTGCCTGAGGCAGATCTACTGGCCCAGCACCCTCTGCAACTTCGGTCGACACTCACAAGATCACTGGAGAGGCACAGTCCTGCCACTCCATCAGGCCTCCACAACAGACACTGATCAGTGTCTTCACCCAGAGGCTGGTCCACAGATAACCACCTGGCTTAGCAGCACCTGCGTAAACCCGACTTGGAAAGTGGTGACCAGCTCCGCTCAGAAGGCCCCAGGGCGGTCCCTGACAGGCCACTGTCCATCCCCAGGCTTCTCCTGGGCCTTGGCAAGTCTATGGGGAAGCTGGACAACCAGAGGCCCCTGGAGAGACATGAGGAGTACTGTGCCCACAGCCTAGGCTCACCGGCAGCATGCTCTGTGTCCTTTGTTTTGCAATCATGGGGACAGTTTCTCTCTTCCGGGCTCCCCGGACAAGTAGCAAGGGGGCCCAGTCAAGTGTCTAGCTGAGTCCTACCTGGAGAGTGGCTCCAGGGCCACTATGGGCTCACTAGCAGCCACCAGGAAGTCCCCAGGCTCAAAAGCCATCTGACTCCTCAGCCAGAATAGGGGAGGAGCAGGTGGACCAGTCTTTCACCTATTCTCAGCCCAGGGATAGTCAGCATATGAACCTATGATCAAATGGGATATTTGGATATGCTTCCGGTAGCCTGGACCTCACCTTTTCCTTCTGCCCAAGAGACTTTGAAATGGTGTACCACCTGCAATTGGATGACACCAGTTAATTCATTTTTTTCTTTATTTACCGTGATTTTGTTGTTTTGCCTTAGAAATACAATATTTCTCAAACCCAGTGTCCCTCTCATATCTTCCCATTCTATACTCCACAAATTGTACTGTTTTACATGTTACGTTATCACATATGATGAATTTTTAATAAATTTTTTTATGTGGAAGTACTTATGGATTGAGGTTTTTTTCAACGTGTGAATCTAATATTCTAGTACCATTTGTTGCTAAGCTTGTCCTTTCTGTACATAAGTTGCTTGTCACCTTTGAAAATCAATGGAACATGCACGTGAGAGCCTATTCTGAACTCTATCCTGCTGATCTACATGACTGTCCTAATACCAGCACCATATTGTCTGTGTGGCTGAACCTTTAAACTTTGACTCCAAATCAGGCACTGGGAGCCCTCTCATGTGCTTCTTTTCTGGAATGATCCTGACTATTCAAGATTCACTACAAAACACAGACACAGGTGACTATGAGCATGCACACATGCGCACCACACAAATACATAGATGCAAAACATGATAGCATGTCACTCATCACAGGAATGCCAGGTTGGTCCACATGACGTGACCCAAGGTCATTCATTCTAGAAAAGCTTCAAAGATTAAAAACATATTATCATTTCTGTAGAGTCAGGAAAACCCTTAGCCCATATCCATCCACTACAGGAAAACTTCCAGGAAACTCAACATAGAAAGGTGTTTCCTCACACTGGGAAAGGCATGGACAAAAAGACTGTAGTTGTTCTTCAGTGCTTTTTGTTGCTCATGGTAGAAGACTGGATACTGGCACCCCATCATTCTTTTCAAATTCTTTTTTCATTTATTCTTCTACCTGGGTGGTCTCAAAGGGTTTGCTCTTATTACTTTTACTTAGTGTTCAATTTTGAAACCAAGAAGCATGGGTCATACTTTACTCTTTTTTTAAAGTCTGTTTTGAATATTCAGGGTTTCTTGAAATTCTATATTTATTTTATTTTACTTCCAATATGTATATTAATGGGGTACAATGTGATGTTTTGGTTTTTGTATACATTATAGGAATGTTCAAGACAATTAACATATGCATCACTTCACCAGTTTATCACTTTCAGATGAGATGAGAATGGTCAAAATCTGTTTTGGCAATTTTGAATATATGATTTATTATAATTATTTGTGGTTGCCATGCAGGGCAAGAGATCAATAAAATGTATTACTCCAGTCTAACTAAAACTGTGTACCCTTAGATCAATGTTTGAATTTTAGTATTAGATTTTCCATTTTTGAAAACAGGCCTTTAGAATTTTAGAAGGGATTGCATTAAATGTTTAGGTTACTCTGAAAAGTATTAGAATTAAACAATATTCTCTTCTAATCCATGAATACAGAATGTCAGTTTTAGTTCTTTTTGATTATAGCAATTTAAAAAAATATTTTAGTGCAGAAGGTTTACACAGTCTTGGTTAAATGTATCCCTGAGTAAATGGAGTGTGTGTGTGTGTGTGTGTGTGTATGTGTGTGTGTGTGTGTGTTTTGTTTTCTTTTCAGATTTTTTCATGTTGTGTAGAATCATAGACTATCATTGTTTGGCAATCATTATTCAAAATAACCTACAGTTGTGCTGAATAAGTTTATTAGCAAATCTTTCCTTGTACATTCTATAAGAGTTTCTATAAATATAAAGGTATGTAATCTAAAATAAAGATGATTTTTCTTCTTCCTTTTAAATTTGGGTTTCCTTTTATTTGTTTTCTTTTTTGCTTATTTATGTATTTATGTTGCTCTGGATAGAACTTTCAGTACAACATTAAGTAGAAGTGGTGAAAAGAGGCATATTTGTTTGGCACTGGATCCTATGGGGAAGGATTTCAGTCTTTCGTATTTAAATGTAATGTTAGCTGTGAGTTGGAGCTTGATGTAAGCTGGGAGTTTTTCATTAATGTTCTTTAGTAGTTTGAGAAAATGTATTCCTATTCCTACTTTTCAGAGTGCTTTCTTTTTGTCATGAAAGCATGGAAAATTTATCAAATACATTTTCTGAATTTATGAATGAGATAATAACATGACTTTTTTCATCCTACTAAGCGATTTATTACACTAACTGTGCATTATCAACAATTGAATACCTAACCTTGAATTTTACCTCACATGTTTAAATTAAAAAATTAAAATAAAAAAGAGTGTATTCTTAATTTCCATATATACAGATATTCAAAATTCTCTTCTGTTGCTGATTTCCAATAATTTTTCATTTTGATCTGTGAAGGTGCCTTCTAAGATGTCAAGCATTAAAATTTATTGTGACTTGTTTGGTTTTCAAATATATGCTTGTCTTAGTCTGTTTCTGCTGCTATAATAAAATGCCTTAGACTGGGTAATTTATGAACAGCAAACATTGAATTCTCACAATACTGGAGACTGGGAAGCCCAAGATAAAGGTGCCCACAAATATAGTGTCTGGCAAGAGTGTCTCTTTGGTTTCGTAGGCGATACCTCTTTGCTGCACCTTCACATAGCAGAAGGGACAAACAGCCTCCTTTATAAGCCTCTTTTATAAGGGCACTCAGCCCATTCAGTAGGGTGGATCCTTCATAACCTAATCACTTTCAAAATGCCCCACCTCTTCATACCACCACTATGAGGAGTATGTTTTCAACCTGAATTTTGAAGGGACACAAACTTTCAGATCATATAAATGATGTATTTCTGTGCAACTGAGAAGAATGTGACTTTTGCTGTTCTTGGGTGGAGTGTGCTATTCATATGTCTGTTGGGTTGCTTTATTGTGTAGTTCATATTCCCTATTTCCTTAGAGATATTCTCTCTAGAAATCCTATATACATATTCTTAGGAGAGCATATTGAAGTCTTCATCTATTATTGTATAACCATCTATTTCTTCCCTCAGTTCTGACCATTTGTGCTTCATATGTTTTGGAGCTCTGTCTTTAGGTTTGTGTATGTTTACAATAATTACATCTTAAAGAATTGACCAGTTTATCAAGACACAATATTTTTAGTCTCTCCCTAATATTTTTTGCTGACAATCTATTTTGTCCAGTGTTAGTGCAGCCAGTCGAGCTTTTTCAGTTATTATTTTCATGGAGTACCATTTTCATCCTTTTGCATTTATCTATTTGTGCCTTTGAATGTAAGCAGGTTTTAGACAGTATAGTGGAATCATGTTTTTTGTTCATTCTGCTGATCGTTTTCCTTTACTGGACAGTTTATTTCAATTTCATTTCAGTAATTACTAATAAGAACTTACTTCTGCTTTTTTGCTATTTGTTTTCTATGTATTTTTGTTATTTTGCTGTTGTTCTTTCATTGCTACTTTTTTCTGTTTTTAATGGACTTTTTCATGTATCCTTTAACTGGTTCTTGTTTACATAGCCAACTTCAATAAATTCTTTGCACTTCCAGTTATCTTGATATCCTACCTATTCATATTTGTCACAATCTTAAAGATGCCCTCAACTGTGGGTTCCCAAAAGACTGTGTCCCCTGTGCCTCCCACCTCACTGCAGTCTCCATCTTCTATGGGACTAGTGCCTTCATGTGCATGCAGCCCAGCTCCAGTCATTCCATGGACTCAGACAAAATTGTAGCTGTGCTTTACACCATGTCCTTCCAATGCTGAGCCCTGTGGTCCTAAGCCTGAGAAATAAGGAGGAGAAGTGTGCATTCAAGAAAGTTCATGGGAAGACTACATTAAAATCATTTCTATAATTGTGAGTTACACATGGCATGATGAACAACAACCTCATCCCATTCCTCTCTGGTGTTCTGCAGACACCCAGTGACATTTAAAGACCCATGCTAAGTTGACATTTTGGAAGTAATACCCTTACCTCTTCAAAAGTCTGTTGTCTAGAAAAAGGACACATAATGATTAGAAATGCAATACCTGAATGAGGATGGCTAAAGGGAATCATGCAATGTTTCAGTTCTGCTTGTCAAAAAAAAAAAAGCTTATTAAGGAGATTTTTTCATTCACTCTTTCAATAAAAAAAACTCGCATTTTCTTTATTTTATGTTACTAGTAACATAGGTGTAAAACAGGTGCAAAACCAAGCCCATGAACAGAAGCACACCCATTTGGGCACACACACATGGGAGTGGAAAATTACCCAGAGGTAAATGGAATATGGCTAGTGTTAAAATAAGTTCATTCATTGGACTATTAGAATCAAAATTTATCACTAATGTCATTTTCCTCTTTTTTATTTTAAAGACGTGGGGTACAATTTAGCATTAGGTATACAGATTTATGCAGGTATTTTGTTAATGAGGTGTGCCTCCCCTTCCCCAGGGAGATTCCCACTACTACCTGTCCTGATTCCCCGTCCCCTCCCAGCAGTTTCCCACTACTTCTCTTTTCTTACAGTATCATTTCCTTGTCTTACAGGATTACAATAATTGCTCAAGGTCCGCTTATGAGTGAGAACATGTGATACTCAGTTTTTTGTTTCTGTGAAAGATCACTCAGTATTATAGACTCTGAGTTCATCCAGGTTGGTGTGACTATTTGTTTCTTAGGTTAGTGGTCCTAAGAGTTCTTGTTAGAATAAAAAGGGAGTATAATTTAAATGAAAGTAAGGGTTCATATCTTTGGCATATTTTATTGAGAGATCTATATGTATATATGGATCTATAAATAGCTAATGCAGCGCAAATGAATTCATATGTCTCTCTTGACTAAGTCATTTTTGGATTACATTTTCACATTTCCTTTTCAAAAGGACAAAAATTGTCGAAGTATAATAAAAATGAAGTAAAAGTAAAAGCATGTATTTCTTAATTTTTTGTGTGACTGCCAAATTTCACACGATTATGGCCTGAAGTATTAGCAATATTTTACATTTTGTCTCTCTTCAACTGCTTTGGAAAGTTTAATGTTTTTCATTCATTCTTAATTTAGTTGAGACGCATCATCTCTTGTCACTCTCCCACTCTTCTGTCTCTCTTCATCTACACTAATCACTTTAATATTTCTTCACAACTCCAAGCATGCTCCTGCCCCAGGGCATTTGTACTTGCTGTCCCTCCACTCAGGTCTCTGCTTAAGCAAATATTAATTTTTCACGGAACCCTTTCCTAGCCTCCTTTCTATAGCAGTCCCTCTCCCCTCCCCAACTGCACTGCCTCTCACCCTGCGCTATTCTTCATAGTCCTTCCAACACTCCTCTATGTCTTTGCTCACTTGTGTGTCAGCCATCATTCCCAGTTAGAATTTAAACTTCAGGAGAGCAAAACTTTTCTGTTGTGCTTGCATGGTCCTGCTCAGTGCCTAAATACATATCTGTAGATTCTTAATCATTTTTTGTTAAGTGAGTGAATAAAATAATTAAGCTTTGGGTCCAAGTGTATGAATATAGTGAATCTTTGAACCACAGTATAAATCCTTTAGATAGGCATATAGCACATTCCAAGAGGCATAGCTTCTTTTCTGCTTTGCTGAAATTTTTTTTTCTTTGCATTTCATTCCACACTTGCACTCCCTACTTTTCGACACAGTAATTTCCCAGAAGTGTCATCGCTAAGTGAATCATCTCATCATTTTTCCTTTTAAGTGATATGTCACTAAGTGGCAAGTAGCACAGAAAATACATACTATTTAGGAACTCATAAATAGAAATTAAATATGAAATTACATAAAAGCTTAATGTATAATGATATTTACAAAACTACTTCATACCTACATATTACCCAAGTAACTGAAATGTTTCTAAATGTACTAGAATATAAACATGACAATAGTAGTCAGTAATGAGCATAACATATATTCAACATGCAAACACAATGCACAATGTTTATGCTTTTAATTTTGATCCTCAGGGAGTGCTTTACTATGCAAACACTCCTCACAGGAGTGTGCTCCCATATCTTCTCTATTGTCCTGATACCATTCGATGCTTCCATATCTCAGTATTCAAAGATTGTGCATGAATGTGCTAAGATGCTCTTGCTAGTGTGGGTAAGGCAACATGGTATAATACAAACAATCACTTCTGGCTTTAGAGTGGTATTTCTTCTACTGGGAACATTATCATTATTATTTTAAATAATTACTGTACTTTGAAATTATTTAGGAAATTATTCATCTTCGAATTATTTGTAGAAAACTTTCAAAAACAGTGCATAATGTTCCCATATAATCTGCTCATCGTCAGAATAGAGGCCCACCAAGAGATCTATGACCTAATCTATGAAACTTGTCAATGTTACTTTCTATGGCAGAAAAAAAACAAAGCAGATATGATTAAGATAAGTATTTAAAGACTGAGCGTGTGGTGAGTTATTTGTAAAAGCAATTCATGTATAAATATGAGAAGGCTTCAGAGAGAAGTGAACACAGATTTTAAAAAGTCACCAGTGTGACCGGAAGCAGAGATTGAAGTGATATAAACACAAGCCAAGAAATGCCAGCAGTCACTGAGATAGGAGAAAGCTAGAGAAAAGCTAGGTAGACAGAGAGGGCCGGTCCTCTGGTAACAATGTAGCAAATTTCCTGCAGGCCTCTCAGGCTAACAACCTCACATAGTTAAACAACATCCTTGCAATCTGTTTTAGGGATATAGAAGCACCAGGTTTCAGCTTCAAATTGGCATCCCCCAAGGGTCCTCTCCCACTGTGGGAGCTTTTCTGTCCTCTCAATAAATCCTGCTTTCTCACTCTCCGGCCGTCCATTTCCCTCATTCCTCCTGGGCACAGGACAGGAGCCCCAACCTGAAGATCTGCAGAAGTTCCTCCCAGCCAAAGAGCTGTGCCCACAAGCGCTGGCTTGCATGCAGACACAACCAGCTATACTGGGAGAGCTGCTGGAAGAAGGCAGGGCTCTGAAGCTGAGACACTCCAGGGGCTAGGCTTGCCAGCTCACAGAACCAGCAACCCTCTCAGGGCTTGGCTTGCCAGCCCAGAAGAGGCAACACTTGTGGGGCTAGGCTAAGCAGTCCCTCAGGGTCAGCTAGGCTGACCAGACCCATCCACCTAAGACCCTTGAAGCCCAGGTTAACCTGAAAAATCTGTATCAATTTACTCCAGAGGGGGGAATGAGACAGGAGATAGCTACAGAAAAGCTAGGCACACACACAGGGAGGGTACTCTAGTAACAGTGTATCAAACTTTAGGAAGGCCTCTCCAGCTGATGTACTGGCATTGGTAAACAAGCTGCCTGAGAGCCTCTCAAGCTACAGCTTCAGTACTCTCTGCAGGCATGGAAAAACAAGCAACCAATTTACTGCCCAGGTTCTCTTAGAAACAGAACTAGTATATATGAGATACATGTACACACAGAAAAATACATATTCCTGTATCTAGCCATCATGTTGATATTAAGCTAAACATGAGTTCTTACTGACATTTCTGGCTCTAATATAGTTTACAATCTACCCCTTTTCTTGTTGATAACTTCCTTCTCTGACACTTATTTGACTCCATACAAAAGAAAGGCAGTTGCATAATTGTTCATTAGTGCCCTAAAGAGAAGCAACTTTAGCAACCACGATATTATATGTAGGCATATTTCCTTTTATTTTTCGACAGTCTTCTTAGTCACCACACTGTTTTCCAGCATTTCGTGTTTTTGTTTTCCCATTGGAGTCTCATTCTATTGCCCAGACTGGAGTGCAGTGGCACACTCCCGGCCAACCGCAGCCTCGACCTGCTGGGCTCCGGCGATCCTTCCATCTCAGTTTTCCAAGTAGCTGGAACTATAGGCACGCACTACCACGCCTGGCTAAATTTTTGATTTATAGTAGAGATGAGGTCTCGCCAAGTTGCCCAGGCGGGTCTTGAACCCGGGGACTCAGGCATTAATTCATTCACAAGGGTGGAACCCTCATGATTTGAATATGTTTTTCCTTCTTCCTAATTTTGAGCATAATGACAGTTTCATCTCTTCCTTTCTAATTTACAAACGTTTTCCTTTTGACATTTTTTATTTTAAAGATATGGGGTGCAAATCAGGGTTAGGTATACAATGTTCATTATGCAGGTATGCTTGTTGATGAGGTGTGTCCCCCTCCCCTAGCATATTCCCACTACTGCCAATCCTTTTCTTATGGTATCCGCTAATGAGTGAAAACGTGATATTCAGCTCTTTATTTCTGTGATACATCACACAGTATAAGTCCATCCAAGTTGCCATGAAGTTCATAATTTTGTTCTTCTTTGTGACTGCATAATATTCCATCATGTATATGTACAGGTCCCAGCTGCCAATACTGTCAAACGGCGATTCAAGGTGGGTTTTGAAGGAAACATTCAAAACATAACATATTTTCTCCATTGATTTGCCTTTCCATCTTTCACAAATTTCAGTTCATTATCTACACATGGGTCAGTTGCTGTATCCTGTCATTCATTCCATTTCTTTGCCTTGCTTTCCTTCAACCATACTCTTTTGATTACTGTATGTGATGGCAATGCATAAAACCAGTAATGTACATGCTTCAACTTTATTCTTTTTAATAATTATTTTGAGTGTTCTACTAGCCTTGCCATTATGTGTAATGTTATAATCAGCTTGTCTATATGCAGGGGCCCAGCCCCTGCAAGTTTTGGGGAGATTTAGGAGGTCCCTTGGAAGGTGTGGCAGCGTCAGCGATTATTCTGGAGAAATAAAGAGAGAGAGAGAGAGAAGCGGGGAGAAAGAAAGAAACTGAACTCTGTCTATCACAGAAGCTGATTCTGTAGTAGGGATAGATATTAAAAGAAAGAAAGATGGAGGGATAGATAGAAAGAGGAAGAAAGAGAAAGAAAGAAAGTGGACAACTGTTCAGTGAAATGAGCAGAAGTCGTTTTATTGGAAGTTACAGCAGGTATTTATCCCCAAATTTTACACAGACAGTCTCACAAGTCTTTCACGTGAACACAAAGCCAGGTGCAGGAGGGGCATCCCCCACCCACCAGATGTTTTCTCAGGTATGAGGAAGGACAAACCCCAAGATTGTCTCATTGTTCCTTTTGCTAGTTAATGCTCTTTAAAAGCATTGCAACAATCCCTACTAGCATCATGATGTTCTGATAATCAATAACTTCTAAAACTCATGCGCACACAACACCCATGATGACTAACCTAAATTTTATTACCTTTCTATTCTATGCTAATACTACTTACACAATGCTATGGAAGCTTAAGCCAACTCCTAAAGAATGTGGCCCAGTCCAAAGATCACGCTGGGCTCTACAGCATGTGACCCAGTCCAAGGTTCACGGTGGGCCACTTTTTGGAACAATAGATTGCAATCTCTTAACAAAATGGCTATTCTAAAGTCCTATATATCTATCTTAATTTCTATGAAAGTTTCTAATTCCTAATCCTAATATATAAAACTGATCATCAGCAGCAAATCTTCTAAAAATAAAACCCAAATATAAACTGTAAATGTACTAAGGCCAAAACCACAATAGTAGAAAATGGAGACAATGAAATTTCTAAAGTTAACTGTATTCTTATTAAACCTCAAAATATCATGATTGAACATGCTTGAACTAACATGATTCCCTGGCATAGCATGACCTATTCTACAATACTTTCTATGAATAAAATAAATTCAATTTCTATAATAGGTAAAAAAACCCTACACTAACTGTAGCTAAAGCCAGCCTAAAAGAATGCAGCCCAGTCCAAAGTACGTACTGGACCCTCAGGAATGTGGCCCAGGCCAAGGTTTGTGCTGGGCCATGTCTGGTAACTCTAGATAGTCATCTATACCATTGAAAAGCTGAAAACAGCTCTCCATAAGTATATACTAATTCTACAAATATACTTTTAAATCTTATAAAGAAGTTTGTACCATATAAAAGGCTCCCAAATGTGTCCTGAATTTGAATTATATCTAATACCTAAGCCGAAACTGCGGTTTATGGGAAACAAGAACAATGAGTTTCTAGAGTGAGCCATGCCTGTCACAGTCACAGAGCCTTCAACTTAGATCAGCAGAGTTCCTTTAAGTTACTTGCACTACATGGTAAGAGGAGGAGGAAAATGGGGTCAATGGCTCCTGAACACATCCTAGTGGTCTTGGGGTCCACAGCCCTCCCTGATCCCTAATGCTCAGTGGGCCTCCGTGGCCAGCTCCCAACATCAATATTTACTCTAAAGCGCTCACTTGAGTTTCATTTGGGATCATATCAAGTGTGAAAAATAGTCATGTTAAAGTCTGCTGATCCATGAACACAATATACCTTTATGCTCATTTAGATGTTTTATTTTGTAGTTGGTGTTCTCTGTCTTTTCAGCATTGTAAAGACAAATATCTTACATAGGTTCAAAGAGCTAAAGGAAATAGAGAGACAGTCATTATAAAACATTACCCGATAGAAATTCTGTAGCAGTATTTGATAAGAGACGAGGTATACCATGAACAGTAGTGGTTCAGAATATCTGATTTTAAAATATTAGGAAAAAGAGAGAGAAAAATTAGTATATTTTATGCTAGCAAAGATATTTCATTTTTATTGTCACGGAAGAGAAGGAGAGTAACCAATAAGGAAGGTGGAGAAAGTATCTCATCTTGTGAATTTAAAATAATCTAGTGATAGCAGGTCCTTACCTAGCTGTTTATGAGTAGAGCTAAGATTATTATTGATCTTGGGCTTTGTAATACGAGTCTATCCACACCTTTACACCTTTGAATTCCCAATGCAAAAAGAACCATTCTGTGCTTCTTCATACCTAGCAGTGTATGTAAGAGGGTCGACAAGACATTGGCCACTCAGTATATCAGTTGTCAGCCTGAATTTTGCTTTTCAAACATAACTTTTGCTCAACGCACATTTTATTTGCTTGTTCTAAATATGAGAAATCACAGAAGAAAGAAAATTCATGTAAGTTGCTCTGGCACATTGTGAGCTCTTTCAAGGTAATTTAATAACACTTTATAAATACTTTAATTATGGCACTATTATTAATTGGGTGATAATTTGCAGAGTTTACTGTCTCTACCCCCATTATAAGTTATCATGTCATTCACTTTTTAATGACCATAGTAAACACAGGAACTGATAAAAAATTAAGACCCAGTTTTAATTAATTAAGTGAATAAGATTTAAAAAAACATTATAAACTACACCTTTTGTGTTAGAGGTAGGCAATCTACTTTTCAGTTCTGGGCACAGGGTAGAGCATATTTATTATGAAATGACTGCACGTTATAATACTTTGCATATGTGCAAAAGGCCACCTAGGAGGAGAATGAGAACAACTAGAAGAGAACTAACACTGAATTCATTTCTCATGTAAGGTATTGTCTTAGCATGGTTTCACTACTGCATGAAATTTAATTTTGAGATCTCTGTGAAATAAGTACATTATATGAGCCAGGTTTTTACAGGATATGAAAGCAGGATATAAGGAATGGCAGTAATGGAGTCAAAGCCACATTCACCTAAGTTTTAATCAGTTACACTTCTCTGTAAATCTAGTCAAGTTACTTGATAAATATATCCCTGTAATACAATTGGCATGAATGATCTCTGGAGGTCTTTTCCTAAATGCTTATATTTTATCTATAATCTGATATATTTTCATTTTTAATTTTTGTCTTAAGGTTCAGTTCTCGCTATTGTTTTCTCATTTCTACGTGCAATTCCTAATTTTTTAAAATTGTCTTTTATTAATTACAATATGATTATGTTTTCACATTTATGCCATTTTATTTATCACTTCATTCCTTTACTAACACTATATCTTTGTCCCTTAGGATTAATAGGTGAAGTATTTGTAGCAGTAGTTGTTGTAGCCGTAGAGAGGTAATAAAAATTATAGAGTCCTTAGTATGAAACACACAATACACTATATATTCTAGAAGATCTATTTACTGCCCCCATCTATTATAAATGGAGAAAATGTTATTTTTCCAATTGCACAGATAAGTAATTTAATACATAGTAAAAATTTTAAAATTTTTTGCTTCTTTTTTATAAATATGTGCGGTACAATTCAGGGTTAGGTATAAAAATGTTGATTATGCAGGGGCCCTTGTTGATGCGGTATGCACCTCCTTCTCCTAGCAGCATCTCTCAACTGTCAATCCCACCCCCCGTCCCCTGACAGTTTCCAACTCCTGCCAACCCCCTTTTTCATAATTACATAGAAAATAAATTAACAGGTCGGGCTCAGTGGCTCAGTCTGTAATCCCAGCACTTTGGGAGGCTGATGAGAGTGAATTGCCTGAGTTTGTGGGTTCAAGACCCACCCGGGCAACTTGGCGAGACCTCATCTCTACAATAAATAAACAGCTAGCTAGGCATGTTAGCACTTGCCTGTAGTTCTGGCTACTTGGAAGGCTGAGTTGGAAGGCTCGTCAGAGTCCAGCAGGTCGAGGCTATGGTACCCAGCAGAGTGCCACTGCACTCCAGTCTGGGTAACAGAGTGAGACTCCAACTTGAAAAAAAAAAGAAAATTAATTAACTTGACTCAAAAGAGGTGACTAGAGTTTATACAAATATATGGCAATATTAATAATTTTGTAATTTTTAAATTAAATTTAAATGTTTTACAATTTATAGTTTTTTGTGGTATGAAGATATAGGGTACAAGGGAGCATTAACTATATAAGTAGGCTGGCTGCATGCAGGTGAAGCTTGGGCTTCTTGCTGTCCCTCACTTCCTCTGGTAATGGACCAGGTACCATTGTGATGTCACTAGCCCCCTACCCTCCTCTCTCCCTCCCTTCTGTAGCAGTACCCAGCAATTGCCAATCCTTCCCTTGTGCTAATATGACTAATGTTCAGGGCCTACTTATGAGTGAGAACATGCAGTATTCAGTTCTTTGTTTCTGTGATAGTTCCCACTTACCTTTGAACCTTCACCCATTCTCCAAATCATAACTGAAATAGTAAGTAGAAAAAAGTAAAAGGTTTGAACACAGAAGAAAACTTCATTTCAATTCCATTCCAACCAAGCTCTGTAATCAATTTGAAGTGAATGAAGGGTTCTGAGATTCTCCTGAGGAACACTACCTTCTCACAGAATTATTTCAAATGGGGATTGCTTAAGTCTGAACATAGCCCAGTGCCTGAAACAGAAGAGTTGCTCAACATAAGTTAGTAATCCTTTCCTTCCATTTCCCTTTCTGTCCTTTCATTTTATCTTCTACTTTGTCAGCCTTCCCTATAGAAGTATAGGAAAATGTGTTAATTATATAGATTTGTTTTTACAGATTTAATTTGCTTCAAAATTACAAGCATTTTGAGAAGGAAGATGTTATTTCATTGAGGTCTTTATTCCCAGATATTGGCCAATGTTGATTACATAGAAGGACTTGAGCGTGTCTCATGAAATTATGATTCAGGAAAGGAACAAATTTACATAAGCTGAAGTACTCAACATCAAACAGTCCAACAGTATTTTATCTCTATCATCCGTTCTTTCATTATATTGATCAACTTAGGTAACAGTTTATCTTTGTATGTATTTAGTTTTTACATTTGTTTTCCCCTCAAGAATAAAGGTTTGATGTATACTGGAACCATTTCTTTTTTGTTCACTAACAAATACTTTTGTCTGGAACTGAGTTGAGAGTCTGTAAAAGATTTTAGTGAATGAGTAAATCAATAATAAGGAGAACTGTAAGGAAAAGCTCATCATCTGTTTGTAAGAAAGCAGAACACAGACACCAAAACATGCTTGGTCTTTCAGCAGTAAACAGAAATCGGGAATGTTTCAGCACCACAAAGATTTCATATTTGTTTCCTTTGGTTTTGTAACAAATTTCCACAAGTTTGGAAAATCAAAACCACACACATTTTATTTTCTTACAGTTCTAGAGGAATCATTAAAAATCTGTTTCATATACGTTTCATCTTCAAGTGGCTGCCAGCATTCCTTGGCTTTTATCTGAATCCATCACATCTCTGCCCTCATGATCACATTTTTTTCACCTTATCTGTAAAATTTTTTTCTGACTCTACCTTTTATATTTATATGAAATTTGCATAACCTAAAACTTACTATTTAAAAATACACAGGTTAGTAGTATTTAGTACATTGGCAAGGTTGTGCGGTCATCACATTTATCTCATTTCAAGAGATTTTTGTTTTACTCACAAAGAAGATTTCTTACACATTAAGTAGGAACCATTCATTCTCTCAGCTCTCTGCCCCTGGGAACAAATAATCTATTTTGATCTCAATGGATTTACCTATTCTGAATATACTATATAAATGGAATTAGATGTGACCTCTTTTTTTTTTTTGAGTTGGAGTCTCACTCTGTCACCCAGACTGGAGTGCAGTGGCCACTCCCGGCCATCGCAGCCTTGACCTGCTGGGCTCCGGCAATCCTTCCACCTCAAGCCTTCCAAGTAGCTGGAACTACAGGCATGTGCTACCACGCCTAGCTAATTTTTGATTTATTGTAGAAATGAGGTCTCACCAAGTTGCCCAGAAGGGTCTCGAACCCACGGGCTCAGGCAAACCACTCACTTCAGCCTCCCAAAGGTGCAGGAAGATGTGACCTCTTAACGTCTCCTTTATTTTACCTAGAATGTTTTCAAGGGCCATCTACATTTCTACATTGTAGCATGTACTAATACATTCCTTTTGTGGCTGCATAATGTTTCAAAATGTACCACATCTTCCCATCTCTTCTCCCTTGATGGACATTTGTTTGGATTTTGCCTTTGAGCAACTGTTAATAGTGCCGCTATGCACATTGTACACTAGGATTGTCTGAAGATCTACTTTTATTCTTTGAGTATGTAATCAGAAATACAATGACTCATTAATATGCTAATATGTTTAACCCTTGATGACTGCCTACCTGTTTTTCATACTGACTGCACAATGTTACATTCCCATTCAGAATGTACAAGGGCCCAATTTTTCTACATCTTTGCTGACACTTGTTAGTTGCCATTTCTTTAACCATTGCCATCCTCATGGATATATAGCAGTAGCTCATTGTAATTTTTATTTATATTCTTAATGACTAATTATATTGAGCATCTTTTCATGCATTTATTGGTGTTGTGTGAATCTATAACTATTCCTTTGTACATTTCTTAATTGAAGTGTTTGGTTTTATGTTGGTGAGTTGCAAAACTTTGTTACATATACTTTAGATCAAGTCCTTAACAAATGTATGATTTGCAAATAATTTCTCCTTTTCTGTAGATTTCCCTTTCACATTTTGGATAATAGGCTTTGACCTCCAAATATTTGTAGCTTTGAAACTCAATTTATCTCTTTCTTAAACATACCAGCAATATGTCACCTTTATAAAAGATCCAATTGAAAGCACTTTACATACATGATATCATTTAATTTCCTTGAAAAATCAACATGATTGGATTTTGTAAGCTTCTCCGTTGTGTAGATAAATAATTAGAGGCACAGAAAAGCTCAGACACATGTATAAGGTTGCACGGAAGAGCTGCAGAGTCCTTACTTGCAAACATTTATGGCATTGCCTCTGGAGAAAAAAAGGCTTGATATATTTTGCTTGTATAATTTTAACTTATTATTTTTATTTGCTTTGTTTAAGTGCATGTGAATTTAATTCACTTGTGAATAAAATTATAATTTTATTTTATTTATTTATTTATTTATTTTTTATAATCAATATATTTATTGTGATGTTGTGGGGTACAGTTAAGGGTTAAGTATACAAATACGTTTCATTCAGGCACCCTGTTGGTAAGAGGTGTTTCCCCGTCCCCAGACAGATATTTGCTACCTTTAATCCTATCTCCCTCCCCAACCCCATAGTTTCCCACTACTGTCAGTCATTTTCTTGTAGTATACATTGGATGTTCAAGGTCCATTATATGAGTGAGAACATGTGATACTCGGATCTTTGTTTCAGAGAGATGTCACTCAGTATTTTAGACTCTAGTTCCATCCAGGTTGCTGCGAAATTCATGATTTTGTTCTTTTTTCTGGCTGCGTAGTATTCCATCATGTATATGTACCACATTTTTTAATCCAGTCCTCTTTTGATGGGCAGCATCCAGGTTCTTGCTATTGTGAATAATGCTGCAATAAACATACGTGTGCAGGTATCTTTTTTATAGAGTGATTTGAGTTCTTCAGGGTATATTCCCAGTAGGGGGATTGTGGGGTCATATGGGAGGTTGATATTTAGAGCTTTTAAGAATTGCCACACTACTTTCCACAGAGGTTGCACTAGTTTGCACTCCCACAAACAGTGTAGAAGTGTTCCCTTTTCACTACATCCTCTCCAGCAGCTATTTTTTGAGTTGTTGATAATTGCCATTCTGACTGGAGTTAGGTGGTATCTCAGTGTGGTTTTGATTTGCATCTCCCTGATGATTAGTGAGGTCGAACATTTCTTCATGTGTCTGTTGGCTGCTCGGATGTCTTCCTTTGTGAAGTGTCTGTTCATATCTTTTGCCCACTTTATAATGGGGTTGGTTTTTTTTTTCTTTTCAGCACGTTTGAGTGCCTTGTAGATCCAACAACAGGCCTTTGTCAGACCTGGAGTTGGCAAATACTTTTTCCCAGTCTGTAGGCTGTCTCCCTGCTCTCTTGATGGTTTCTTTGACTTTGCAGAAGCTTGTCAGTTTAATAAGGTCCCACTTGTCTATCTTCTCTCTTATGACCTGTGGGTTTTGGATTTTGTTCAGGAATTGGATGCCAGTTCCGATTTCCATGAGGGTATGTCCTTCATTTTCTAAGGTTCTTATGGTTTGAGGTTTTACATTTAGGTCTCTGATCCATTTGGAGTTAACCTTTGTGCATGGGGATAGATAGGGGTCCTGTTTGAATCTTCTGCAGGTGGTCAGCCAGTTTTCCCTGCACCATTTACTGAATAGGTTCTCCTCTCCCTAGTGGTAGATGGTGAAGGCTTTGTTGAAGATGAGTTGGTTGACAAATTGAGGTTTCACTTCTGGAATCTCAATTCTATTCCATTGATCTATATGCCTGTTCCTATACCAATACCAAGCTGTTTTGATGATTGTAGCTTTATAGAAAAGTTTGAAATCTGGTAATGTGATAACACTGGTTTTATTTTTTTGGTTTTGTTTTTTTTTTGCTGAGCATTGTTCTGGCTATTCTTGGTCGTTTGTGTTTCCATATGAATTCCTGTATTGTTTTTTCTAGGTCTGAGAAAACTCTTGCTGGTAATTTGATGAATATTGCATTAAATCTGTAGATTGCCTTAGGTAAGATGGACATTTTCACAATGTTGATTCTTCTAATCCATGGGCATGGGATATTTTTCCAGTTGTTTGTGTCATCTTTGATTTCTTTGAGCAGTGTTTTGTAGTTTTCATTGTAAAGATCTTTCACGTCTCTGGTTAGGAAGATGCCAAGGTATTTCAATATTTTGGTGGTTATTGTGAATGGAATTGTGGTTTTTATTTGGGTTTCTGTTTATTTATTATTGGTGTAAAGAAATGCAATTGTCTTTTGCATATTTATTTGTATCCTGAGACTTTGCCAAAGGCCTTTATCAGTGTAAGGAGATTTTTGACAGATTCTTTTGGGTTTTCAAGGTACACAATCATATCATCTGAAAAGAGAGATAACTTGACTTCCTCTTTTCCTATTTGGATACCTCTGATTGCCTTATCTTTTTCTGATTACTCTAGCCAGGACTTCCAATGCTATATTGAACAGGAGGGATGAGAGTGGGCATCCTTGTCTTGTTCCGGTTTTCAGGGAAAATGGTTCCAACTTTTGTCCATTTAGGAGTATGCTGGCTGTGGGTTTCTCATAGATAACTTTTACTATTTTGAGGTATGTTCCCTGTATGCCTAGATGTTCGAGGGTTTTTATCAAGAAGGGGTGCTGGATTTTATCAAAAGCTTTTTCTGCATCTAATGATATAATCATGTGGTTTTTGTTTTGACATCTGTTAATGTATTTAATTACATTTATAGTTTTACGAATGTTGAACCAGCCTTGTGTCCCAGGAATGAAGCCTACTTGGTCATGATGGATGGTTTTTGAGATGTATTGTTGAATCCGGTTTGCTAGTAACTTGTTGAGAATTTTAGCATCTATGTTCATCAAAGATATTGGCCTGTAGTTCTCTTTCTTTGTTGGATCTTTACCTGGCTTGGGTATCAATGTGATGTTGGATTCGTAAAATGATTTGGGGAGCATTCCATCTTTTTCAATCGCCTGGAATACCTTATAGTATTGTTATCAGCTCCTCTTAAATGTCTTGTAGAATTCTGCTGGAAAGCCATCTGGACCAGGGCTTTTTTTGTAGGTAGTTTTCTTATTATGTAGTCGATTTCCTTGATTGTTATTGGTCTATTTATGGTCTC